>NC_084749.1:25766555-25839055 GCF_033978785.1 Entelurus aequoreus
AGTTTGAATGTTGTCTGTCTATCTGTGTTGGCCCTGCGATGAGGTGGCAAATTGTCCAGGTTGTACCCTGCCTTCCACCTGAGTGTAGCTGGGATGGGCTCCAGCACCCTGCGACCCCGAGAGGGATAAGCGATAGCAAATAGATGGATGATGATATTCTTGTATCTGTTTTTCCTCATAGAGAAAATGTATGTGTACCTCAAACAAAGATTAACTAATTGTCAATGATTAATACTTAGATTACATTGGCTTTACACTTTTGTTGTTTTCTTCCAGATATTCAGGAGTACTATGAATTCACAATTGTTGCTGACAGCCAGTGTTCACCTAATCTAATAGGGGACACAGTGACACCACCCTCCTCCGACAATGTATTATCAGAAAATTCTGCTCTGCCAGTGCCCGCCTCTGGTTCCAGGACCACAGTAACCAACGCTGGAACATCCCAGCCCAAAGACATATCTCCAAAACCCAAGTCTATCAAGTCCCCTGCGCCTCAAATTCCAACACCCACAAAAAAGCCTCACTCCCCTCCACCACAGTCTCAATCACAACCAGCCAAAGTCAAGAACCGTGCCCCGCCTCCTCCAATACAGGATGGATCTTTTAAGTCCAAAGGAGCTGACATTTCTAAGCCCTCGTCCCCGTTTACTTCTCCTACTGCAGTCATAGAGAAAGGTGTGGCATCCTACACTGTCCCTCCATTATTAAAAACACAGAATCAGATCTCGCCAAACGGTGCAAACACAACTCAAGATGCCAATGAAACCAGTGTTTCTTCAGAATTTTCCTCATCAGTTGTTGATCAACAAAAAAGTTGTACCAGTCCTGCTGATCTGGCGACTGTTTCAAGCCTCGCCATTGGCACACTTCAAGGCTTCATCGCTTACACTACTCCCGAGAATGCCACTCTTCACAGCAGCCCAACTAACCATACAGTCACAGACGCTACACTCTTTGCATTAACTGAAGACCCAGGCTCAGGCAAAAACCAAGACTCAAGTAAAAACAGTCCCAAAACAAGTCCGATGACTCCCAGTCAAGGAAAGTTTACATATTGCACCCCCAGTCCCATCAGTCCTTCTGGGCTACAACGTAAAGGATCCCATAAGAGGTATTTAAACTTGATCTGTGTCATTTTGCAAATGTACAAAGAAAATATTGTATATTATTGGACTGAAAAAGAAATTACATACTGTACTCATATTAGTTTAAGTGTTTTTGATTGCATTTTTAAAAAAATATGATATATATATATATATATATATATATATATATATATATATATATATATATATATATATATATATATATATATATATATATATATATATATGTATGATCAAAACCTTAATATGTGAATATTATACAAATTCATAGCTGATATTTAAATATTTTATTACCTTAGATTCACCCTATTTGTTATGATCTTTTTTCTAAGTGTAACCAGCCCTGGGCCACCCGCCTCCTCTCCCTTTAGCTCTGGTGCAGGCAGCCCTGCTCCAGCTCCAAGCCCAGGACCCAAGGTAAGACTCTCTGCTTCGTTGGTTTTAGGAGAAAACCACAATGTTTAGAAGTAAAGTTTTTCAAAACAGCAAAGATTGCATGCAGATTTTAAGTAGTCCTGTATGTCATGAAAGAGTTTTGCTGCACGTATCATGAAAGTGAGCTAAAAAGCTGTGCAAAAGTGCTTTTGTTGTAGCGATAAGGAAACCGGCATTTTATGGTATAACTGTGGTGGCAGTTCAAAAGAACAGAGCATGATTTTTCTGAAAATGTCTCTTCTGCATCATTACGGGTAAGGAGTGAATCCTCTCACATTGTGCTCTTTTAAGTAGAGTTTTTTTCTTCGTATGTTTTTTCTGCTGATTTAAAGATTTCAGACTGAGGCAACTCAGAGGTGGGATATTGTAACAAGAGGGATCTTATAGTGATAGATTGTTTATTGTTCTCTCTGGTATGCACACTGAGCGTTGGTTTGAACTCAAATTGGTGTGAGAAGTGGACTAGGACGACGACACAATATAAATGGTATTTATTTATAACCCAACAGGTAAATAGTAAAAACTATGCTTATAGTTTATTACCTTGATAGGTGGGTTATGTCGGTATATGTTTTACAGTATTATCCTGTAGTTCAGATATATTAACAGACTCACATACACAAACAAACAAACAATGTTGGCAATCATAGAAACAGACTGCAAAGTTTCAGTGTCACATTCATCATTCTAGATCAAGGGTCCCCAAAAAGTTTGGGCCATATTGAGTTAAACAAATGTGGCCAAGGGCGGGGGTATCTATTTGTATATATGTATGCAGTACTTCTCTTTTGTAAAGTAAATTAGTACAGCAGAAATGGGCATCTACATGTAACTTGGGACATCTCACAGGCCAGCTTTTGGAGGGGCTGTAGTTTGGGGACCCCTGTGTAATTACATTCATCTCACTACAATAATGGTTTAAAAACAGAGAGTGTCCCATTAGCTCAAAACTGGTAGATTACAGCAATGATATTTAAATCTTAATCTGCTTGATTTCTGTTTATCATCATTACTAACCCCTTTCGATTCTTCTAAATTCTTATTAGTAAGAACAAGCACAGACACATTTTTTTAAATCTGCATATATCCAAACATATATGCACTATGAACAAATCTGTACTTGTCAACATACATTTTTCGATTCTCCTTTATGTATTGCCAGTATTCACTACTTTTTCTTACCAATTTTGCTCCATCTGATATCTCTCTCCTGTAATTTTATTTGATCATTGTGTTGATGACTGTTGTTGCTGACCTCCCGTGCTCCAAGAGAGCAAGCATCTCTCGTAAGAAGCTTACTAAAGGCTGCTTATGGACTTTACTGAAGTCCAGCTATTTCAGGATAGACAAAGAGAGTACAAAAAATTGAGAGTGAGACTCAGAAAGACAACTTCCAAACTGGTGCCTTTTATTGTAATTGGGGATATGCGGCGTACTGACAGAGAGGACATGAGAAAACTTCCAGATCAGCTTTAAGATTGCTGAGAACACTATGGTAAATTTGTAGCAGGACAACCTTTTCCAAATCAAGAAGGTCACTCTGGAATTGTCACCTGTTGTAAAGAACTGAAGTAAGTTTGTAGATGACCGTGCCTGTTGTAGTTCTGATACTATTGGGATACCACTAACGCTAGATACCAACCATAGTAACTCTACATTCACAGCCAATGTAATGTACTTTTATGTATTTTTTGCCACTGATGTAACATTTTGTATAATACTACTATTAGCAGACCATTGTACACATACGTACAAACAAGTACAGCATGCAAGCTCCTTCCTCCTCCCACCCTGATTGCTAAAATACTTTTATATGCCATATTTTTATATATATATATATATATATATATATATATATATATATATATATATATATATATATATATATATATATATATATATATATATATATATATATATATATATATGTACATGTGTGTGTGTGTATATATATATATATATATATATATATATATATATATATATATATATATATATATATACATTCTTACTGTAACAAACTGCTGGTGTTAAGGTTTTATGTTCGTGTGGTTTGGATTTGATGTCAGTATTTGCCATGTTTGCAAAGACACCGTCCTTGCCTGAAAGGTGATTAGCGGAGAATGACGAAGTGGTGTCGTGTGTCTGGGGAAGCGCAGACTCATGGAGACGAAAGTTTTTGCACTGGAGGTAAAACCTGTTGGAATTGTGCCGTTTGTTGTCATAACATTGGTAAAAAAAAGTTAAAAATAGCGTCAGACTTTTTGTGATTTCTTCTTCTGGGAGCTACAATATATTATACTACTTTACTTCGATTCCAAGTACAAAAACCCGTATTTTCAAGGTGTAGCGCTAATGAAAATGCTGTGGCGGTGCGCCACATTCAGTACATTGAGGGAAAAACGTGAGGTTAAAAGCAGAAGCAGAAAGAAGCAGAAAACCTTTTTATTTGAACTATTTTCCCTAAAATACACATTGAGGCTATAATTGTGTTTTATCCGATTACTCGATTAATTGAACAAACTAATCGATAATTACTAAAATAATCAATTGTTACAGCCCTAGTGGAACTATTGGGGGAAGGGCATATAGACGCATAAAGACTTTGTGTAAAATTGGGTCATATAGACACATATAGACTTAATGTAAAAGAAGGGCAAACATTGAATATTAAACTTTAAACTAGGGCTGAGCGATATGGCCTTTTTTTAATATCTCGATATTTTTAGGCCATATCGCGATACACGATATATATCGCAATATTTTGCCTTAGCCTTGAATGAACACTTGATGCATATAATCACACCAGTATGATGATTCTATGTGTCTCCACATTAAAACATTCTTGTTCATACTGCATTAATATATGCTCATTTTAAACTTTCATGCAGAGAGGAAAATCACAATTAAGTCAATTTACCAAAACTGTATTTATTAAACAGTTATTAAGCAGTGGCACAAAAATCAATGTCACTTTCAAAACAGAAAGTGCAAGATTGTCTGAGACATTTTAAAACAAGCTATTAGTGCACTTTTCTGCATGATGTCACTAAGATGACAAATCAAAACAACACTAAATTAAATTGCACTTTTTGTACAGAACCCCACTACAATAGTTTAAAACAAATAAAGTGCACTTCTGTGCATGATGTCACACAAGATATTTCAATAACTGTCAAATAAAAATGAGCTGCATAATAGTAAATCAAATTGTGTACGTCCTTCGCTATGTGGTAGGACGTTATCTCCTTATGTCGTGGACTATTTTTTTTCATACAGTGTTGATGTGGAAATGGTTGCCTGGTATTTTGTTGGTGTGGCACCAAACGGAGATGTTGACATGTGGAGTTTTAAACACTCTTCATTCTCTAGCGGGTCACTTTTCAAATGATGCTACATATTAGCAGTAATGCTACTTTTTGTAGCAACGCTTTCGCCCCACACTTGACAAATTACGATTGTCTGTTCGACATATTCCCACTTGAAGCCAAACCACCGCCAGACGATGGACCCTGTGCTGTTTTTCTTAGGAATTAATTGTTCCTTCATTTGTTACCAGATTCGCACCTTCTTTCTCTCGTATTACCACTCCCACCACAGCTAACTTTAGCCATGCTGCTACCTCTGCTCAACGTATGTGACGTATGTAAGAAGGTGCGCTTGTTTAAGTCTCTGTGAGAAGGAGAAACTAGAAAGAGTGAGAAGAGCCTGTAGTGTAATGCCTGCAGCTAAAAGCAACTGCGTGAGAATGTATACTCGAATATCACGATATAGTCATTTTCTATATCGCACAGAGACAAACCCGCGATATATCGAGTATATCGATATATCGCCCAGCCCTACTTTAAACACCACCCTCTTCCAAGTTGGTTCTAACCGGGCTACTAATTATGATTTTGTATGCTCTCTGTCATTCATTTGAATCATTGATGTTCAAAGCCACTATTACTTGTTCAAGGAAGCAATTAGTTAATATAAAGTTGTTAAATTCATGTCATGCTTCAGTAAAGCCAGACCAGCTAATCTTTTTAGGATTATCTCCGTGGCTACACGCATACTGATATCCTATACTTACACCCATAACAAACGTTTGTAGTGCAGCCATTGTGACTCTAGGTTTGAGACTGACAATGCTGGATATCTGTCAGAAAGAGTCAAGGCTGACCATGTTTCAACCGTATGTTCACACAAATAATGTTATATTTTTACACTGGTTTTTACTGTATCAAGGCCATAACTTTAACACGTTAAATTTGATTAAATAATGACTAAACAAGTTTTAGAAAATCTAAATCACGCTAAAATTACACTTTTCTTCATCTGGACTCTAGGTGTCACTGGTATTGTATTTAATTTATGTGACACATTGGTGTATCCTACTTTCTGGCACACTGATAATGCCTTGAGTGACGTCAGCACACTAGCACCAAAACTAATTGATATATATTTGTTTCTCTTTAAATACTTGATGGTAACAAGGAGAAGTGCATAGTTGTATGCAAATTGTGCACCAAAGATTTTACTTATACCTAAAGCAATTGTAGCGGTAAAGTCTTAAACTATTACTGCTACTGGTTGCCGAATATAAATGAAGCTAGTTTAGACGTGTGCAGCCGGTTATTAAATCGATGTCCAGAATTGTGTCCATGTTTAACAAAAATGTTTATTGTCATAAAGTCACATAAATAAAACTCACTTTGTAGCAAAACAAAAAATAAATGGGAGCAAACAAATATCAGCCTGACACAGTCAAAAACGGTTGCGCCTCCACTCAGCAACACCTGAGCAAGATCCCAGCCCCTCCCCAAGTAAACTGGCACTTGGCTTTGAGCCAACCCCTTAGTGACGTCATGAACTTGACAGACAGAAAGAGTATATGGCTCTAACACACCAGCCCCTAATTGTTACTGCCGTGACGAACACAGCAATTGAAATAAAAATAAATAAATAAAAATAGAGCCATAATACCAAAACAAAACCCTTTTTCTTTGGTTTTCATGTTCCTTTTTGCAATAATGCAGTTGTTTTACTCCGATAGAAACAAGAAATACGGTTTGTCTTGGAGGAGGAGATGCCTCTGTTCACAAACTTATTCAGGTGTGGATCCGGTTTAGGTTCAGTGGCAACTGCCACCTGAGTTGCGAAACTATTTCTTCTAAACTGTGATTTTCTTTGAGGTATGAGCTTGGGTTTGGTTACTGCTTTATTCAGAGCAATTTCCTGAATGTCGCCAAAGACAGGATCTGAGGCAATTCTGACCTGCTGTTCAATAAATTCCACAATGTCTGTGAAACGAGCATGTCACTTTTGTTTGTCAACAATGTCAGCTGCTTTTCCTCTCCACTGGTCCCTTAGTTTGTAAGGAAGCTTTTGTATGAGCATCTTCATGCTAGCTGGCATATAGAGCTCATCCAAGTACTGCAGCTATTCCATGGCATTGGAGCATTCTCGCAAGTAGAGTGCATAAGCTTGGAGATTTTTCACATCTTCAGAGTTGATGTTTGGCCAAACCATGATTTTGTCCAGGTCGGCTGCTGTTATTTTTGAAGGATTTCCAAAGTGCTCCCTTAGTAGGTGTTTTGCTGTAGCATAGCCTCTCTCTGTAGGCATATAGAGGCAACTGCACACCAAATCTCTCGGCTCTCCTTTGGTAAACTGCTCCAGATAACATAAGCAGTCACCACAATCATTGTTTTTTGCCTCTACACAATGCTGAAATGCTTTCATGAAAGCCTGAAACTGCAATGGGTCACCTTCAAAAAACGGAATTTGTCTGTGTGGAAGCAATTGGGGGGTTTGTGCTTGAACCAGGAGTGCCATCATTTCATGTTGCCTTTGTAATACAGTGTGGAATTCACCTGGTATTGTGTTTTGCCTTGAAATGATTGAGCTTCTTGAGGTAAATTTTTGCCTTGTTTGGTTTTCCACAGTATCCAAAGTTGATGAGCTAAGTGGTTTGTTTGATTGAGGGTGTGAATTAACTTTGTTTGGGGCATTCTTGGCTGTGTGAAGCTATGAAGGAGCAGCTTTAACAGACGGCTGAAGTTGTTGTATAGGCTGTGCAGGCACTTTTCTCGGTTTTGTCCCTTTTTCCTGTTTTTCCTATTAAATTCAGTTTACAAAAAAAAGATAACATTTGAGGCACTGTAACTTAGCCTAGCATATAAAATAAAATAAATCACAAAATAATTTGAGTAGGCAAAACAACGTGTGACTCTTTCTAGCACCATGGTAGGCCTCATCCTGGGACCATTTGGAGTGAACCATGGAGTGGAGTTACACGCTGACGTCATCGACTATGCCTACCAGAAGCTGCACTCCTTCATCACCACCAGCGACATTTTTTTCATCAGACCTCTTGCTCCTGCCAGAAACACTGGCTTCATGGAGGACAAAAGTCTAGCAGCTGCATTTTGTACCAACTGTAATATTTTAATGCTAGACATAGGGAGGCCCGAAAATAACACGTGACAATAATTAAGACGAGACCTAACAAACGCATGAATAATGATCTCAGCGTCGCTGGTGGACAAAATAGAATGCATTTTAGCGATATTACAGAGATGAAAGAAGACCGTTTTAGTAACACTCTTAAAGGCCTACTGAAATGAATTGTTTAAATTTAAATGGGGATAGCAGATCCATTCTAAGTGTCATACTTGATCATTTCGCGATATTGCCATATTTTTGCTGAAAGGATTTAGTAGAGAACAACGACGATAAAGATTGCAACTTTTGGTATCTGATAAAAAAAAGCCTTGCCCCTACTGGAAGTAGCGTGACGTAGTCAGTTGATAGCCTCCTCATATTTTCCTATTGTTTTCAATGCAGCTAGAGTGATTCGGACCGAGAAAGCGACGATTACGCCATTAATTTGAGCAAGGATGAAAGATTCGTGGATGAGGAACGTTAGAGTTAAGGACTAGAATGCAGTGCAAGACATATCTTTTTTCGCTCTGACCGTAACTTAGGTACAAGCTGGCTTATTGGATTCCACACTCTCTACTTTTTCTATTGTGGATCACTGATTTGTATTTTAAACCACCTCGGATACTATATCCTCTTGAAAATGAGAGTTGAGAACACGAGATGGACATTCACAGCGACTTTTATCTCCACGACAATACATCGACGAAACACTTTAGCTACGGAGCTAACGTGATAGCATCGTGCTTAACTGCATATAGAAACAAAATAAATAAATCCCTGACTGGAAGGATAGACAGAAGATCAACAATACTATTAAACCAGGGACATGTAAATACATGGTTAATGCTTTCCAGCCTGGCGAAGCTTAAAAATGCTGTTGCTAACGACGCCATTGAAGCTAACTTAGCTACGGAGCTAACGTGATTGCATCGTGCTTCTTAACTGCATATAGAAACAAAATAAATAAATCTCTGACTGGAAGGATAGACAGAAGATCAACAATACTATTAAACCAGGGACATGTAAATACACGGTTAATGCTTTCCAGCTTGGCGAAGCTTAAAAATGCTGTCGCTAACGACGCCATTGAAGCTAACTTAGTATAACGGGACCTCACAGAGCTGTGATAAAAACATTAGCGCTCCACCTACGCCAGCCAGCCCACATCTGCTCTTCAACACCCGTGCTCACCTGCGTTCCAGCGATCGACGGAAAGACGAAGGACTTCACCACGATCATCCGTGCGGTCGGTGGCTAGCGTCGGCTAGCGTGTCTGCTATCCGAGTCAAAGTCTTCCTGGTTGTGTTGCTGTAGTCCGCCGCTAATACACCGATCCCACCTACAACTTTCTTCTTTGCAGTCTTCATTGTTCATTAAACAAATTGCAAAAGATTCACCAACACAGATGTCCAGAATATTGTGGAATTATGAGATGAAAACAGAGCTATTTTGTATTGTATTCAATGGGCTACCGATACTTCTGTTTCACTGGTTACGTCACGCGCATACGTCATCATCCAAAGACGTTTTCAACCGGAAGTTTAGCGGGAAATTTAAAATTGCACTTTATAAGTTAGTTATAGTATATAGTTGTCAAATGTTAAGGTGGTATTACTAAATAGGTGTCGGTGTCTAGCAGGACCGATAATCAGCATTTCCATTTTCTTAGCTTTGAGTTACAAAACGCACTTAAAAAGATTAAAGATTAAAGTACCAATGATTGTCACACACACACTAGATGTGGTGAAATTTGTCCTCTGCATTTGTCCCATCCCCTTGGGGAGCAGTGGGCAGCAGCGGCGCCGCGCCCGGGAATCATTTTTGGTGATTTAACCCCCAACTCCAACCCTTTGTTGCTGAGTGCCAAGCAGGAGGTTATGGGTCCCATTTTTATAGTCTTTGGTATGAGCAAGCTTACATTGTCACCTGAATGCGAGCAAGCACAACAGCATCAATAGTTTTCGTACAAGCAAACCCAGCATTAAATACATTTTGTTGCTTCAGCTATAACGTCCCCGCTTAGTTTTTGTACTTTGGCGAAGAGTGATGAGTCACAACACTGCCAAAAAATAATGGTTGTTACATTGTTTTATTAAACCAAATGACAGCCATATTGGATATAGGGCTGGGTGATATATCGAATATACTCGATATATCGAATATACTCGATATATCGCGGGTTTGTCTCTGTGCGATATAGAAAATGACTATATCGTGATATTCGAGTATACGTTCTCACGCAGTTGCTTTTAGCTGCGGGCATTAGACTACAGGCTTTTCTCACTCTCTTTCTTGTCTCTCCTTCTCAAAGAGAGATAAAACAAGCGCACCTTCTTACATACGTCACATACTGTCACGCGTGCAACGTCATACGCTGTCACGTAGCAGAGAGGTAGCGACATGGGTAATGTTAGCTGTGATGCTAACGGTGCGGTGCGAGTGTTAATACGAGAGAAAGAAGGTGCAAATCTGGTAGCAAATGAAGGAAGAATTAATTCCCAAGAAAAACAGCATGGGGTCCATGGTCTGGCGATGGTTTGGCTTCAAGCAGGAATATGTTGAACAACTATGCGGCAAAAGCGTTGCTGCAAAAAGTAGCACCACTGCTAATGTGTAGCATCATTTGAAAAGTCACCCGCTAGAGAATGAGTGCTTGAAACTCCGCATGTCAACATCTCCGGCCGGTGCCACACCCACAAAATGCCGAAGCAACCATTTCCAGATCAACACCGTATGAAAAAAATAATCAACAACAGAAGGAGATAACGTCCGCAGGAACCTACCACATAGCGAAGGACATACACTATTTGATTTACTATTTATTTGACAGTTTTTTAAATATCTTATGTGACATCATGCACAGAAGTGCACTTTATTTGTTTTAAACTATTGTAGTGGTGTTCTGTACAAAAAGTGCACTTTAATTTAGTGTTGTTTTGATATGTCATCTTAGTGACATCATGCACAAAAGTGCACTAACAGCTTGTTTTAAAATGTCTCTGACAATCTTGCACTTTCTGTTTTGGAAATTACATGAATGTTTGTACCACTGCTTTATAACTGTTAATAAATGCAGTTTTGGTAAATTGACTTAATTGTGGTTTCCCTCTCTGCATGGAAGTTTAAAATTAGCATATATTAATGCAGTATGAACAACAATGTTTTAATGTAGACACATAGAATCATCATACTGGTGTGATTATATGCATCAAGTGTTAATTCAAGGCTAAGGCAAAATATCGAGATATATATCGTGTATCGTGACATGGCCTAAAAATATTGAGATATTAATAGAAGGCCATATCGCCCAGCCCTAATTGGATATGAAATCTGAGATTTGATTTGATTTGATTTTTTGATTTTTATTAAAGGCCTACTGAAATGAATTTTTTTTATTTAAACGGGGATAGCAGATCTATTCTATGTGTCATACTTGATCATTTCGCGATATTGCCATATTTTTGCTGAAAGGATTTAGTATAGAACAACGACGATAAAGATTGCAACTTTTGGTATCTGATAAAAAAAAGGCTTGCCCCTACCGGAAGTAGCGTGACGTAGTCAGTTGAACATATACGCAAAGTTCCCTATTGTTTACAATGATGGCCGCATGAAGTGAGAGAGATTCGGACCGAGAAAGCGACAATTTCCCCATTAATTTGAGCGAGGATGAAAGATTTGTGGATGAGTAAAGTGCAAGTGAAGGACTAGTGGGGAGTTGAAGCTATTCAGATAGGGAAGATGCTGTAAGAGCCGGGGGTGACCTGATATTCAGCTGGGAATGACTACAACAGTAAATAAACACAAGACATATATATACTCTATTAGCCACAACACAACCAGGCTTATATTTAATATGCCACAAATTAATCCTGCATAAAAACACCTGCGTGTTTGTTATGCTAGCTCCTAGCTCCTCTGCTAGCTCCTAGCTCCATAGAACACGCCAATACAATTCAAACACCTGATCAACACACACCATCACTCAGCCCAAAAGACCGTTTCCTTAACCCAAGGTTCATAAAGCTTATATATTTTTAAAAAGTTACGTACGTGACGCGCACATACGGTCAAGTTATCGAATGTTTAGCAGCCAAGGCTGCATACTCACGGTACCTGATATTCAGCTGGGAATGACTACAACAGTAAATAAACACAAGACATATATATACTCTATTAGCCACAACACAACCAGGCTTATATTTAATATGCCACAAATTAATCCTGCATAATAACACCTGCGTGTTTGTTATGCTAGCTCCTAGCTCCTCTGCTAGCTCCTAGCTCCATAGAACACGCCAATACAATTCAAACACCTGATCAACACACACAATCACTCAGCCCAAAAGACCGTTCACCTAACCCAAGGTTCATAAAGCTTATATATTTTTAAAAAGTTACGTACGTGACGCGCACGTAGGTACGGTATGTGTTATGCTAGCTCCTCTGCTAGCTCCTAGCTCCATAGAACACGCCAATACAATTCAAACACATGATCAACACACACAATCACTCAGCCCAAAAGACCGTTCACCTAATCCAAGGTTCATAAAGCTTATATATTTTTAAAAAGTTACGTACGTGACGCGCACGTAGGTACGGTACGTGTTATGCTAGCTCCTCTGCTAGCTCCTAGCTCCATAGAACACGCCAATACAATTCAAACACATGATCAACACACACAATCACTCAGCCCAAAAGACCGTTCACCTAACCCAAGGTTCATAAAGCTTATATATTTTAAAAAAGTTACGTACATACGCAAAAAAAAGCCAAAGCTGCATACTCACAGTAGCACGTCTGCGTCTTTGTCATCCAAATCAAAGTAATCCTGGTAAGAGTCTGTGTTGTCCCAGTTCTCTACAGGCGTCTGTGTATCCAAATCAAAAGTCCTCCTGGTTAGAGTCTCTGTTATCCGAGTTCTTCCATCTTGACTGCATCTTTCGGGAATGTAAACAAAGAAGCGCCGGCTGTGTACTGTTGTGGCTGACTACGTTCGAAAAATACGTCCATTTCGCACCGACAACTTTCTTCTTTGCTTGCTTGGCTTCCTTCTCCATAATGCAATGAACATGATTGAAACAGATTCACGAACACAGATGTCCAGAATACTGTGGAATTATGAAATGAAAACAGAGCTTTTTCGTATCGACTTCAATGTGGAAGGCATACCCGTGTTCGCCGGGCTACGTCACGCGCATACGTCATCCTCAGAGGCGTTTCGAACCGGAAGTTTAGCGGCAAATTTAAAATGTCACTTTATAAGTTAACCCGGCCGTATTGGCATGTGTTATAATGTTAAGATTTCATCATTGATATATAAACTATCAGACTGCGTGGTCGGTAGTAGTGGCTTTCAGTAGGCCTTTAAGGATCCCCATTAGCTGGTTGCCTCAACAACCCACTAGTCTTCCTGTGGTCCACAATTCAATACCATTACAAGTAAAAGCATATAATTATAACTACACAATACAGAAAAAATAAAACCATCAATAAAAAACAAGCAAACAATTTACAGTCACAGAATAATAATTACCATATAAATATAACTACACAA
Organism: Entelurus aequoreus; assembly: GCF_033978785.1. NCBI lineage: Eukaryota > Metazoa > Chordata > Actinopteri > Syngnathiformes > Syngnathidae > Entelurus > Entelurus aequoreus. The sequence continues at coordinate 25,780,086 of NC_084749.1, forward strand.
TATAAAACCAAAGAAATCATCAACGAGCAAAATAATTTAAAAACTCAGATAAAATATTACTCTCTTTTTAAAAACCTGTTTACTTTCAATGCTGGTGAGAATTCGAGGCAAGTTATTCCAGAGCGATAAAGATCTATAAATGAAAGATTTCCGCAAAGCATTCTTCCTGGGACGAGAGTACAAAATGCCCCTCACTGGATGCCCTGGTATTGTGATTATGTATAGTGCTACTGTGAACTATTTGGGCCATGAGAAAAGCAGGAGTTTTACTACCGGTTACTGATTTGAACAATATAAGAGTATTAGCCGACAACTGTTCTGCACTGTTAGCCAGGAAAGAGAAGCATGCATTTGGTTCACATTGGTTCTTAGTGAACAACCAAGAACCAGCCTTGCTGCCCTATTCTGGACAATCTGGAGCTTACTGATCTCACCACTTGCAGCAGACGCCCAGACTGTAGAACAATAGTCAATATGACACAAGACTAAACTCTTAACAATTTGACAAAGAAGAGGTGGATCAGCAAAAGCAGCACATTTTTCTGGAAATACCAACAGCCCTTCCCATCTTTGTACACAAGCTGCCATTAAGATACACCTGCTGTAATCTTGAGGACAAATAACTCTGTATCCACATTAAACTTGAAGTATTAAAACCATAACATTTAAGTTTCTCAATTAAAAGAGAGTGGTCAATCACGTCAAATGCAGCACTAAAATCTAACAGCACAGCTCCAACCAACATAGAATTATCTATAGCATTAAGCCAATCGTCCGTCATTTGTATAAGAGCCGTGGATGTAGAGTGGCCCGTTCTATATGCATGTTGAGAATCAGTTGCTAGCCCATTTGATTGAAAGTAAGCTTGAATTTGTGCATACACACATTTCTCCAGTATTTTACATAACTCAGGTAGGATGCTTATTGGTCTAGAATTGCCCTCATTGAAAGTCAATTTGGTATCCTTATGTAGAGGAGTAACCTTAGCCACCTTCCATATCTTTGGACACAGGCCCACTTGTAAACATTTATTGAAAATATGACAAACAGGCACTGATATGATACCAGCAGTCATTTTCAGTAATTTACTATCCAGGTTGTCTACACCAGCTACTTTGTTGTTCGGAAGAGAGTGTAGTAACCTCTCAACCTCACTGACTTCAACCTGATGAAAATTGAATTCACAGTCCTTATTATCCATTATAATATTCCTAATGAGGTCAGCTGATTTGTTGTTATTGGATATATGCATACCCTGCCTTAATTGAGATACCTTGTCAACATAATAGTTATTAAAATGATTTGCAATGTCACATGGCTTAGTGAGTACCAACCCATTTGATTCCACAAAAGGTGTACAGACATTGTTCTTTCTACCCATGATTTCATTCAAAACATTCCATAAGTTTTGCTATCATATCTCACATCATATAACCTCTGTTTGTAATATTCCCTTTTTTTCAGTTTGTTTAATTTTGTGACCTGGTTTCTTAAAGGCCTACTGAAATGATTTTTTTTTTATTTAAACGGGGATAGCAGATCTATTCTATGTGTCATACTTGATCATTTCGCGATATTGCCATATTTTTGCTGAAAGGATTTAGTATAGAACAACGACGATAAAGATCGCAACTTTTGGTATCTGATAAAAAAAGGCTTGCCCCTACCGGAAGTAGCGTGACGTAGTCAATTGAACATATACGCAAAGTTCCCTATTGTTTACAATGATGGCCGCATGAAGTGAGAGAGATTCGGACCGAGAAAGCGACGATTTCCCCATTAATTTGAGCGAGGATGAAATATTTTTAAATGAGGAAAGTGCAAGTGAAGGACTAGTGGGGAGTGGAAGATGCTGTGAGAGCCGGGGGTGACCTGATATTCAGCCGGAAATGACTACAACAGTAAATAAACACAAGACATATATATACTCTATTAGCCACAACACAACCAGGCTTATATTTAATATGCCACAAATTAATCCCGCATAAAAACACCTAGGTGTTTGTTATGCTAGCTCCTAGCTACTAGCTCGAGCTAGTTATAGCTCGAGCGGGTAATATGGACGGGATCCTGTATATATAACCCGCCAATACAATTCAAACGCCTGCACAACACACACACTCACTCAGCCCAAACAACCGTTCACCTAACCCAAGGTTCATAAAGCTTATATATTTAATCAAAGTTACGTACATGACACGCACGTACTGGCAAGCAATCAAATGTTTGGAAGCGCGCGGGTGGGACCTGATATTCAGCTGGGAATGACTACAACAGTAAATAAACACAAGACATATATATACTCTATTAGCCACAACACAACCAGGCTTATATTTAATATGCCACAAATTAATCCCGCATAAAAACACCTAGGTGTTTGTTATGCTAGCTCCTAGCTCCTAGCTACTAGCTACTAGCTCGAGCTAGTTATAGCTCGAGCGGGTAATATGGACGGGATCCCGTATATATAACCCGCCAATACAATTCAAACACCTGCATAACACACACACTCACTCAGCCCAAACAACCGTTCACCTAACCCAAGGTTCATAAAGCTTATATATTTAATCAAAGTTACGTACATGACACGCACGTACGGGCAAGCAATCAAATGTTTGGAAGCGCGCGGGTGGGACCTGATATTCAGCTGGGAATGACTACAACAATAAATAAACACAAGACATATATATACTCTATTAGCCACAACACAACCAGGCTTATATTTAATATGCCACAAATTAATCCTAATGCTAGCTCCTAGCTCCTAGCTACTAGCTCGAGCTAGTTATAGCAAGCGATCAAATGTTTGGAAGCGCAGCTGTGTACTCACGTTATCGCAACTGTGTTTCCAAATCAAAGTCCTCCTGGTAAGAGTCTCTGTTGTCCGAGTTCTTCCATCTTGACTGCATCTTTCGGGAATGTATACAAAGAAGCGCCGGCTGTGTACGTGTTGTTGCTGACTTCCCTCGCAAAATAGACACTTCACACCGACAACTTTCTTCTTTGCTTGCTCAGCTTCTTTCTCCATAATGCAATGAACAAATTGCAACAGATTCACCAACACAGATGTCCAGAATACTGTGGAATAATGAGATGAAAACAGAGCTATTTCGTATTGACTTCAATGGTGTCCGAATACTTCCGTTTCAATGATTGACGTCACGCGCATACGTCAACCCTCAGAGGCGTTTCGAACCGGAAGTTTAGCGGGAAATTTAAAATTGCACTTTATAAGTTAACCCGGCCGTATTGGCATGTGTTGCAATGTTAAGATTTCATCATTGATATATAAACTATCAGACTGCGTGGTCGGTAGTAGTGGCTTTCAGTAGGCCTTTAAGGAACAGTACTTATGCCTGTCATCAATTAAACCTGAGTTGACGGAGGCTTTTTTAGCCATGTCTCATTCAGTCATTAAACTTCTAAGTCCATTATCAATCCATGGGGCAGACTTTTTTTGACAGAAAACTTCTTCAAAGGGGAATGCTTGTCCACAACACTCATGTACATTAACATAAATAAGTGCAGTGCAGCCTCAGGGTCTTCCTCACTGCACACCTCGTTCCAATTTAAACAGGATATTTCATCAATAAAACATTCTTCATCAAATCTCTTATAAGACCTTGTGAAAATAATTTTCGCTTTAGGTTTAGGAAACCTTGTCTTTCTAGTGACAGCTATTATATTGTGGTCAGTAAAACCTACAGGAACCGACACTGCTTTGGAGCATTGGTCCGGAACATTTGTATAAATATGATCAATGCAAGTAGCTATAATAATACCATCACTATTACTACCTATTCTCGTGGGAGGGGCAACAATTTGGGACAGATTGCAAGCATTAAAATGGATAGTAACTTATTTTTGTTTGTACACCCCTGTCCCAGCCAGTCAACATTCATATCACCCAGTAAATAGATTTCTCTATTCTCATCTGATATCCTGTCAAACATCTCACATAACTCCTTCAGATACAGAGCATCAGCACTTGGAGGCCTATAGAAACAGTATACTATAATTGGTTTCAAATAAGGTAGATAGACCTGCACACAAATAGCTTCAATACTCTCCCTCATCAAATCATTACGCACTTTGATAGATAAATGATTCTGAACATAAATAGCCACCCCACCCACAAACCTGTTCCTATCTTTCCTAAAAATTGAGAACCCCTCAATGGCTACAATTGAATCAGAAAAGGAATCATCAAGGTGGGTCTCAGAAATGGCAAAGATATTAATAAAATTATCTTTGATAATACACTCTACTTCCTGGCACTTATTACGCAGGCTGCATACATTCACGTGAGCTAACACCAGGCCCCTATGAAGGCCGAGCTTAGTGCAGGACATAACAGTACTGGAAGTAGTCATGACACAGGCCAAAGATACTAAAAACACCCACGAATGCCCATTCTAAAAAAGCCAGGGGGTAACCTTTGGGTCCCGATACAGCTGTCCATTTATGTACAGCCTATCCACTGTTAGTGCCACTCTCTTGTTCTGGGCTCGGTTCTCTCTCATGATCGGTGACAGTTTCTTTCTCCTATCGTTGATCTCAGCCGGGAAGTGGTCATTTAACCAGAGAGAGGTCCCTTTCAGCTCCTTTCCTCGGCTTTTTACCAACTCTTTGTGCTTAAAATGCTCAAAACGAGCTATTATGGGACGGACTTTATTGTCCACAGGTCTGCCCATTCTGTGCACTCTGGAAAAAGTTATGTCTCTTACCACCTCCGGGGAGAGCTTGAGCTTATCCGACATGAACTCTCTTACAGTTTTTTCCGGATCGGCGTTGCCCTCTCGGATCCCCGAGAAAATGAGATTGTCTCTCATGTCCCTGCACTGTATATCCAACGCGTGTCTTTAATGCGCTTTAGTCCGCGGTAAGAAAGTCGGTAGATCTCTGCATGTCAGTCATCGCACCTCTCAGAAAGACATTATCCTTTCTTAGATCCTCAATCTCCTTCTGACTGAATTCCAGGCTACTTCTCAAGTCAAGGATGTCCTGCTGTAGTGCATCCAGAATATCCAGCTTGCTCAGTCTCGCGTTGATCGATTCCAATACGGATGCGTCCACCTCCATGCTACCACCCGGCTCACCTCCGCTATCGGTCGAGCCACGCTGGGATCGGTGTCTCCTGGCTGGTTGTTTGACTTTACACGCAGCCCCACCAGACACCTCCTTCTTGTCACTCTTTTTGTTGGTCATCTCAACTGTGACTGTCCAAAAACCCGGTATTCAAACGTGCGATCGTTAAAATACCAAGCTCAAGGCGAGCTGGAGGTTAGCGACTGGCTAGCTAGCCACCTGGCTAAAAATAAACTAGGCTAGCTAGCGGTCGGTGAAGTTTTTAAACAAACAAGGACACCTTGATCACTTTAGAATTGTCCATAAAGTGTCCATAAAAGTATCCAGAATAGGTATCAAAAATAAAATATGGTATATTTGCGACCTAAAATTGGATAAAAACGCCAAATTCTGCTCGCGGCAATGGAGAAGAATATGAATTACAATAAAAAGTAAATGTTGGAAAACTTATTTACTAGGCGTTTGATTTTTTTTTTTTGAATTAATCTTAATTATTACTTGTCACGATTCTTAATCGATTCAAATAAATCAAAAATCGATTGAAAAAAATATATGTATTTATATTTGTACAGCGACTCAGGCAAACCATGTTTTTGATGTAGATGCCCATATCTGCTGTACATATTTACTTTAAAAAAGAGAAGTGTTGATATTTTTCTTGTTGCCTTATTTGTATCTGACTTTATTGAATGTTTGGGGAGAATTGTATTTAACAAAACCGAGTTTCTTTTAAATAATATATATATATTTCTCGGGCAGCACGGTGGTAGAGGGGTTAGTGCGTCTGCCTCACAATACGAAGATCCTGGGTTTGATCTGTGCGCTCGGGATCTTTCTGTGTGAAATTTGCATGTCCTCCCCGTGATTGCGTGGATTCCCTCCGGGTACTCCGGCTTCCTCCCACCTCCAAAGACATGCACCTGGGGATAGGTTGATTGGCAACACTAAATTCGCCCTAGTGTGTGAATGTGAGTGTGAATGTTGTCTGTCTATCTGTGTTGGCCCTGTGATGAGGTGGCGACTTGTCCAGGGTGTACCCCGCCTTCCGCCCAATGCACAATGCAGTGATGATAATAATACTTGTAAGTTGATTGTAGTTTACTGTATTTTCCGCCATAGAGACAATGGTAAATTTGAAGCGCTCTACACTGTGTACTTAGCTGCGCTGACTTCGTATTTTAAGTAAAATAAGATAAATCTAGGTTTATAAATCTAGGGTTAGTGTGTTTACGTTAGTATTTACTTTTTTGGTATGCATTTTATTATTATATGTTTTTAAGAAAACCTTAAAGGCCTACTGAAATGATTTTTTAAAATTTAAACGGGGATAGCAGATCCATTCTATGTGTCATACTGGATCATTTCGCGATATTGCCATATTTTTGCTGAAAGGATTTAGTAGAGAACATCAACGATAAAGTTCGCAACTTTTGATCGCTGATAAAAAAAAGCCTTTCCTGTACCGGAAGTAGCGTGACGTCACAGACTGAAGGGCTCCTCACATTTCCCCATTGTTTTCAATGGAGCGAGAGCGATTCGGACCGAGAAAGCGATGATTACCCCATTAATTTGAGCGAGGATGAAAAATTTGTGGATGAGGAAATTGGACCAAGCTATATTTCTAACAAAGACAGATCATTTTTCTTCTAGATTTTCCAGAACAAATATTTTAAAATAAATTCAAAAGACTTTGAAATAAGATTTAAATTTGATTGTACAGATTTTCTAGCTGTGCCAGAATATTTTTTTTGAATTTTAATCAGAATAAGTTTGAAGAAATATTTCACAAATATTCTTCGTCGAAAAAATAGAAGCTAAAATGAAGAATTAAATTAAAATGTATTTATTATTCTTTACAATAAAAAATAAATAAATACTTGAACATTGATTTAAATTGTCAGGAAAGAAAAGGAAGGAATTTAAAAGGTAAAAAGGTATATGTGTTTAAAAATCCTAAAATCATTTTTAAGGTTGTATTTTTTCTCTAAAATTGTCTTTCTGAAAGTTATAAGAAGCAAAGTAAAAAAAATTTATGAATTTATTTAAACAAGTGAAGACTAAGTCTTTAAAATATTTTCTTGGATTTTCAAATTCTATTTGAGTTTTGTCTCTCTTAGAATTAAAAATGTCGGGCAAAGCGAGACCAGCTTGCTAGTAAATAAATACAATTTAAAAAATAGAGGCAGCTCACTGGTAAGTGCTGCTATTTGAGCTATTTTTAGAACAGGCCGGCGTGCTACTCATCTAGTCCTTAAGGGCTACCTGGTGCCCGCGGGCACCGCGTTGGTGACCCCTGCCGTAGAGTGACCAACAGCATGCCAACAGGTAGGCATTTTAACCCCGGAACATGCACGCACGCCTCACCGTTCTTGAGGCACTCTCCCGCTCGTTCCCTCAAACCCGAAAATGATCCTGCTTGTATAAACCAACAAGTTGCCTGACAAAGCTGCGTTAGTGTGCACATTTAAACAAAGTATAGAGTTGCTGAGACAGGTTAAGTATTGAAAACACTTCCCTTTTTTCCTCAATCACCATTGTATGTCCGTGACGTGGAAGCTAATAATCCAAATAGAGTTATGGTTGCTCACAGAGCGGAGCACCCGCCATCGGCACAAAACCCAGACGAACAGCTAAAAAAGCGAGGGTCCCAAAGTACAGCAAGTACATACTTCCGGCACCAAGGGACGCCATAACCATTCACCTCTTAAAGGCATGCACAAATTGTTAAGATCAACCACCTTTAATAAAGTGACGAGGCAAACAGTTCTGCAGAAAATTACCTTTATTCTACAGAGGTTTTCCAAATTATTACGATCAACCACCTTTAATGAAGTGACAATGCTGGCAGTTCTGCAGAAAAATACCATTATTTTACAGATTTTTACTAAATGATTACGATCAAACACCTTTAATAAAGTGACAATGCTGGCAGTTCTGCACAAAAATACCATTATTTTACAGATTTTTTCTGAATTGTTAAGATCAACCACCTTTAATAAAGTGATGATGCAAACAGTTCTGCAGAAAAATACCATTATTTTACAGATTTTTTACTAAATTATTACAATCAAACACCTTTAATAAAGTGACAATGCAAACAGTTCTGCAGAAAAATTTGATTATTTTACAGATTTTTTCTGAATTATCACAATCAAACCCCTTTGATAAAAGTGACAATGCTACAAGTTCTGCAGAAAAATACCATTGTTTTACAGATTTGTCTGAATTTATAAGATCAATCACCTTTATAAAAGTGACTATGCTAACAGTTCTGCAGGAAAATACTGTTATTCCAGATTCTTCCTAAAATTATTGATGATGTGGCATATTGCATCAGCTCTGACCTGGTGTCTGCGTTCTAACACATGCCGACAGACTGCACACCGGAAGTGAAAGTGTGATGTCCCAGACGAGATAAAACGCCATTCCTTGGTGCAGTCTGAATTAGACTTGGAGCCATAAGAGGCTGTCCCCATTCTTCCTTTTTTCAGCTGGGTAACACAGTGGCTCACATTCTCTCCCTCTGTGGTCTATGGGCAAGAGGCATAGGTATTGAATTAGCTGACAGAATACAAGTGTAAACAGTGACTTAACATATTAAATACAAATCATAGCATGTTACAAGCATAATATAATCAAATTGTGGATGTCAGTGTGGTAAACAGGAATCTTTGCGAGCAAAAGTTACACTAAAAAATTGCTGGCTAGCATCTTTGGCTACTTGTGAAATCATTGGTGGATGGCACTGTGAGCTAGTCAAGTTACCTGTGAAAGTCTCACTTCTACAGATGGTACTTGTGTCTCATCTCCATTTTCCCTCATTCTCTCCTCTGAAGATGTTCCATTCCTGCCTCTGTCCCAGTCATCTTTGTATTTTGTTTGTCCTGTTTAAACTGTTTGTTACTTCTGGTCCCTCATCTTCTTCTCTCTCTTCTGACTCCTTAAAGTATTTTAACAAACTCATCTGGAAAAACTAAGTTTATACGACATTTTGGAAAACATACATAGTTGCTACCAAGGCCGAAGCCACGGAGTCAACACTGGGGGTGGGGCGGTGGGGCAGAGAAATGCAACATTCAAAACCCATTTCCAGCCATTGTGCAATATTTTAAAATGAGCAAACACAGGGTATTTGCATTACATTCGATTTTTTTTTAACCTTTCTTACTTTAATTGTATGTTGTTGCAGATTATGGATTAATAAAGATTACAACCCTAACTATAATCCTATAAACAGAAATATAGGCAGTGTTAATAGAACAGATCCAGCTATTGAGGCCAATGTTAAGCAATTTTTTTTATTATATTTTATTTTCATCTTTACAAGTAAAATTGGGTGCGGTGCACAGCAGGAGCATTGGCTTTGCTATCATTGCCATTCTTCATGCATTGGATAACTGAGAGGGATTTGCCCCAAAAGCAGTGTTTAGTCGTTAAGTTTTTGATTTTAAACCATTCTTTAGAGCAGGTGTGGGCAATTCCAGTCCTGGATGGCCGGTGTGTATACTGGATTTCATGCCAACTTGAGGCCTAATTGTTTAATTAGATATAATGTTGACACCATCAAATATTTTTTGGCTACATTTCTTCATAAGTGCATGGATGGCAGCTGATGACTCTTCATGTGTCCCAATTGACCTTATTTTGCCACGCCCATTGTGAAAATTTACTGTCTTCCACTTTGGATTGAAACTTCCGTTCGGCTAGCCATGGCTAGTTAGCTACGTTGAAAAACCCGGCGAATTAAGATGGAGATGCTAACGTCAAATTATAAAGCCTCGACCTGATCCTATGTTATAAATGTTTTCATTTATTGAGGTCAAGTCAAGGCATAGTTGCGGGTGTAGCCTATGATGTCTGCATATCAGAATAAGTGAGAATTTTGTTCTGAATATTTTCCCCATGGCAGCATCCCAGAAGCTACAAACAAGCAATCAAGGAGAAATTGTCAGTCTGCCCACAAGTAATGCTCTGTATTTCGTAAGTTACAATTCTCAGTGTGTCAGGACTACCTGGGAGGAAACATAACTAGACTAGGAACTTGTATCACCGAGTAACAATCACTAACAACAGACAACTGCTAACAGACGATAGCATTTGCTATTGCTATTTACGAGCATAGTGGTATAGATTCAGCTCGGTTTAACTAGATCTTTGAGCCAACTAGTTTTGAGCCAGACGTCATGACAAGCACTCACCAAAAAAAACTGTTAGACAACATAACTACATAGTAGTGAAAAAAGGTACTAATGTGATAATGCTGATATTACGCTTTAGATACTCATTAGACACTAATCTGGCTAACGGTAGACAGCTTAATTGTACATAATTGTGAAAAAAGGTAGGATACTAATGTGATAATGCTGATCATACTCATTTGACGCTAGCTGGCTAGCGACTAGCAATATTAAGATTGCTAGTCGTTAGCCAGCTAGTGAATGAGTATGATCAGCATTATTGCATTATTACCTTTTTTCACAACTACGTACATTTATGCTGTCTAAAGTTATCCAGCTAGCGTCCAATGAGTATGATCAGACCTCTGACACAGCCATCAATATTGCTAGTCGTTAGCCAGCTAGCGTCTAATGAACATGATCAGCATTATCGCATTAGTACCTTTTTTCACAACTATGTACAGTTATGCTGTGTAACAGTTTCTTTTGGCGATGGCTTGTTACGACGTATAGCTGGAACCTTCCTAGTTAATCCGAGCTGAATTCATATCAGTATGCGCGCAAATAGCAAATGCTATCGTACTGCAATGGACAGCATTGCTCAACCCGATGTTTGCACTCAAAACGGAACAAACATGGCGCCGCCTTTGTTGACACACAAAATAAGGTCAATATGGAATGATCTAACAATTGTAAATCAGTGTTGCTGTGTACAGCCAATTATCTTATTAAACCAGGGTAATTGGTGGAAACAAAAACTAGCATACACACGGGCCCTCCAGGACTGGAATTACCCACCCCTGCTTTAGAGCACAGGTCTTCAACCCTGGTCCTGGGGATTCCCTGTGTATGCTGATTTTTGTTTCAACCACAGTTGCAATCTCAGAATTTTACCTAGCATTCATTTTGTTTAAATGGTTCTTCATGTTTTGAGGGATTATGTATGCCACATTTTGTCTGAAATATCGAAGTATGGCATCAATAATAAAATCATATGTTCATCTTGTGCTTATTGTGCTATATTGAAAACAACTACATAAAACAGTGAAGATTCTCAGTCATCTAGGTCATAGTTATGTGAAGAGTGAAGCAAGGCAACTGGACTTCACTCTTGAATTGAAGACGTTTCGCCCTTCATCTGAAGGGTTTACTCAGTTCGGAGGAAGCCCTTGGGACAAAGGGAGAAAGGTCTTCAATTCAAGAGAGAAGTCCAGTTGCCTTCCTTCATTCTTCACATAACTACATAAAACAGTAAAAAAAGACATTTGTACTGAACAAATTAGGTGAATCAATTGGTTAATCTTTTTACGTTGAGTGTGTTTGCATGCAGTTTTTTCCGCAATCTGATTGAAGTCAATCGGATTGAATATTGGACAAGAGCCATTTACATGGCATCAATTAAAGCGATCCGCGTTCACATGACCTAGGGCAATTAGTCAGAATCCACCTCTTTTCCACCTGCTATAGCATGGGTGTCAAACTCTGGCCCACGGGCAATATCAAATTAACATTGGAGCTGGCCCGCCGGTATTATACAGTGGCGGTGCCGCTGTAACACCGCATTCACCGCCCAACCCTCCTGATTTTCCCGGGAGACACACGAATTTCAGTGCTCCTCCCGAAAATCTCCCGTGGCAACCATTCTCCCGAATTTCTCCCGATTTCCACCCGGACAAAAATATTGGAGGCGTGCCTTAAAGGCACTGCCTTTAGCGTCCTCTACAACCTGTTGTCACGTTCGCTTTTCCTCCATACAATCAGCGTGCCGGCCCAGTCATTTAATATATTTGGCTTTTACACACACACGAGTGAATGCAATGCATACTTGGTCAACAGCCATATAGGTCACACTTAAGGTAGCCGTATAAACAACTTTAACACTGTTAAAAATATGCGCCACCTGTGAACCCACACCAAACAAGAATGACAAACACATTTCGGGAGAACATCCGCACCGTAACACAACATAGACACAACAGAACAAATACCCAGAACCCCTTGCAGCACTAACTCTTGCGGGACGCTACAATATACACCCTCCCCCCACGCTACCACCAAATGTTGATATTTACCTCAGAAGGCTGCAAATCGAAAAGAGGCATTCAATGTTTTATTTTAATTTGTATTTAATATGCCATTGATGTTTTTTTTTTGTTTTTTTTTTAAAGTTGATTTTGCACTACTAAGTTATATAAGCGTTGCTTGTTCCATATTCAGTGTTAAAGCAAATCAGTGTAGCAAACTGAGCATTAAAGGCCTACTGAAATGAATTTTTTTTATTTTAACGGGGATAGCAGATCTATTCTATGTGTCATACTTGATCATTTCGCGATATTGCCATATTTTTGTTGAAAGGATTTAGTATAGAACAACGACGATAAAGATTGCAACTTTTGGTATCTGATAAAAAAAAGGCTTGCCCCTACCGGAAGTAGCGTGACGTAGTCAGTTGAACATATACGCAAAGTTCCCTATTGTTTACAATGATGGCCGCATGAAGTGAGAGAGATTCGGACCGAGAAAGCGACAATTTCCCCATTAATTTGAGCGAGGATGAAAGATTTGTGGATGAGTAAAGTGCAAGTGAAGGACTAGTGGGGAGTTGAAGCTATTCAGATAGGGAAGATGCTGTGAGAGCCGGGGGTGACCTGATATTCAGCTGGGAATGACTACAACAGTAAATAAACACAAGACATATATATACTCTATTAGCCACAACACAACCAGGCTTATATTTAACATGCCACAAATTAATCCTGCATAAAAACACCTGCGTGTTTGTTATGCTAGCTCCTAGCTCCTAGCTCCATAGAACACGCCAATACAATTCAAACACCTGATCAACACACACAATCACTCAGCCCAAAAGACCGTTCACCTAACCCAAGGTTCATAAAGCTTATATATTTTTAAAAAGTTACGTACGTGACGCGCACATACGGTCAAGTTATCAAATGTTTAGCAGCCAAGGCTGCATACTCACGGTACCTGATATTCAGCTGGGAATGACTACAACAGTAAATAAACACAAGACATATATATACTCTATTAGCCACAACACAACCAGGCTTATATTTAATATGCCACACATTAATCCTGCATAATAACACCTGCGTGTTTGTTATGCTAGCTCCTAGCTCCTCTGCTAGCTCCTAGCTCCATAGAACACGCCAATACAATTCAAACACCTGATCAACACACACAATCACTCAGCCCAAAAGACCGTTCACCTAACCCAAGGTTCATAAAGCTTATATATTTTTAAAAAGTTACGTACGTGACGCGCACGTACGGTACGGTACGTGTTATGCTAGCTCCTAGCTCCTCTGCTAGCTCCTAGCTCCATAGAACACGCCAATACAATTCAAACACCTGATCAACACACACAATCACTCAGCCCAAAAGACCGTTCACCTAACCCAAGGTTCATAAAGCTTATATATTTTTAAAAAGTTACGTACGTGACGCGCACGTACGGTACGGTACGTGTTATGCTAGCTCCTAGCTCCTATGCTAGCTCCTAGCTCCATAGAACACGCCAATACAATTCAAACACCTGATCAACACACACAATCACTCAGCCCAAAAGACCGTTCACCTAACCCAAGGTTCATAAAGCTTATATATTTTTAAAAAGTTACGTACATACGCAAAAAAAAGTTGCGCACATACGGTCAAGCGATCAAATGTTTAGAAGCCAAAGCTGCATACTCACAGTAGCACGTCTGCGTCTTTGTCATCCAAATCAAAGTAATCCTGGTAAGAGTCTGTGTTGTCCCAGTTCTCTACAGGTGTCTGTGTATCGAAGTCAAAAGTCCTCCTGGTTAGAGTCTCTGTTATCCGAGTTCTTCCATCTTGACTGCATCTTTCGGGAATGTAAACAAAAAAGCGCCGGCTGTGTACTGTTGTGGCTGACTACGTTCGAAAAATACGTCCATTTCGCACCGACAACTTTCTTCTTTGCTTGCTCAGCTTCCTTCTCCATAATGCAATGAACATGATTGAAACAGATTCACGAACACAGATGTCCAGAATACTGTGGAATTATGAAATGAAAACAGAGCTTTTTCGTATTGGCTTCAATGTGTAAGGCATACCCGTGTTCCCCGGTCTACGTCACGCGCATACGTCATCCTCAGAGGCGTTTCGAACCGGAAGTTTAGCGGCAAATTTAAAATTTCACTTTATAAGTTAACCCGGCCGTATTGGCATGTGTTATAATGTTAAGATTTCATCATTGATATATAAACTATCAGACTGCGTGGTCGGTAGTAGTGGGTTTCAGTAGGCCTTTAATTAACGTTTTATTCATGCACTTTCTCTTGCTACTTCAAGGCTTGAATGTTTGATTCATTCATTATTGTTGTTTTATTTTCAAATTTATTATTAGCCTGGGGAAAAAGTTTTATTTTGATATTTACCTCAGAAGGCTGCAAAGATGCATTCAATTTTTCTTGAAATTTTATTTGATATGCCATTGATATTTTAAAATTGTTATTATTATTATTTGAAACTCATTATTGCATGTCACTATAAAGTTATATAAGCCTTGCTTGTTCAATATTCAATTTAAAACCTGTTTGGGTCCCTATTAAAAGGTTAACTTGTTCAACCTTGGCCCGCGGCTTTGTTTAGTTTTACATGTTGGCCCACTCTGTATTTGAGTTTGACACCCCTGTGCTATAGCGTTCCATTCTACGAAAATAGTGCGTCGATGTGGCACTCACCCACGTTATTACGCGCTACCCCATACATGCGTATATTTTCCCATCGATCAAATTATGAAAATGTGTATACCACCTGTCAATCTGTAAATCAGATTACAATTTCAATCCGATCGGATGGCGTGGATACATGAGGTATTTTGAATATGATTCGGCCTATAATAGGATGAAAGCAGTGCATGTAAACTCGCCCACTTTGTTCTCAATGCAGGTTTCACTTGTTTTCTCTGGGTGAGTTTACATGCACTGCTTAGATCCGATTATAGACCGATTCGGATTCAAAATACCTCATGTGTCCATGTCATCCGATTGGATTTAAATTTGAAGTGGATTGACAGAGGTGGTGTACATCTTTTGATAATCTGATTGATGGGAAAATATATGCCTGTAACATGTAATTGGATCGTCGGAGTACATCTCTTGTTACTGTGCATGTAGTGTGTGATGACCTGCGTGAGTGCCCATGGAATGCCATGCCAGGTGGCATTCCAAAAATATAGATTGTTAAATTTAGCTAACATTCAAAGATTAGCATCAATACGAATGGCCCATCGAATCCTAAATAACACTGCACCAGCGCCACTTAAGCACTTTGTCCAGTTTACATCTGCTGTGACAACTAGAAACACACGAGCCTCCACCAGGGGGCAGTGTAGCGTACCCAGATGTAAAAACTCTTTTGCACAATCAGCCTTTTCGTATAAAGCCATAAAGGAATGGAACGACCTCACAACAAACTTGAAAAGTCTAACAGATTACTCTTCATTCACAATTGAAGTTAAAAGGTGGCTTTGGAGCAATAAAAGCTGCTCACACGGTCACTAAGGGGGGCATTATGTTTGACACATCAACCTAATGTGTATTATATTTATCCATGAGAGCATTTTTATTGTAAATTGTGAGGTGTGTCTGTTAAAATCATGGTTGTTTTTACAAATGATGACAGATGTGAACAAAAGCATGTATTGTCTTTGTGTGATGATGTAAATGAGGTGTGGTTGTATTGTATATTAAGAATGTGTACATGAAAGGGCATTTTATGACTTTTCTTAATTTAAAAACATGCTATAGTATGTTTTTATTGTCATAATTTTATTGCATGATTTTTGTATCCCTTTAATTTAGGTAGCCAGGGACTGCAGATGGAAATGAGCTATTTAGCTATAATCTGGTACAGAACATATCTGTCTTTGAGCTTAATGTTTCTGTGCATTGTCCCTTCAAATAAAGACTAAAAGGAGCGAAACGTTGATGAATGGTGGTCCCCAGCTGATGACCCGTTTATGCCCACAGAGGTGTTCGGTGAGGTGTCACAGCACACCTGTCAAAAGGCACTGGAGGAGGTGCGTCAGGCAGCAATGCCCAGCAGGAATTCCATCACCTGTATCTTGATATGTTCAATCTGGAAGCATCCAGTGACTACTGTGAAAGGGCAGTTGGCATCCAGGGAAGTCTGGAAGACAACCAGGAAAGACTGGATGACTGCAGGAAAGTCTGCACCGGGAGTGGAAGGCTAGTTACCTCACCCACTAGTCCTGTAAAAGGGACACCCTAAACTTACTACGAAGACAAATTACGAAACAACCCGATGGCCCTCCGAGAGGCGGGGTGGAAGAAGGGCCAAATCAGACGGATTTCTTGGTAACGACTGGAACGGACAACGACAAAGAGTCTAGGATCATGAGAAGATGCAGGTGTGGGTGGGAGAAGGTGACCACCTTCAGAGGTTTGCGTATCCACCAGGGAAGGAAAAAGTGCAAAGAGAGAGGCCATCAGCAACATTGCACTGCAACCGCAGGTCAGACAAGAGGAACCCAAAGCCAGGTGGCAAACCACAGTGCTGAGGGATCCACCGTTGCTGATGAAAGGCAGGTGGAGGACACAGTAGGGCCCTTGGTGGACGCCAATGCCTCTGAGAGTGGCACTGACGAAGACGCACACAGAACACAGAGCAACCCCAACAACCAGGAGCAAAGCCAGAAGGCAGAGAGGAAAGAACCTGGAAGGAGGCAGCTGGTCAAATGGCCTAAAGCAAACGAAGTTGCGGTCTGGCAGAAGCTGGACAAAGACCTCAGCCTTATCCTGGAGCACTCACTGCGTGGCCAGGTGGAAACCAAGCTGAATCGCATTGGAGACATCCTGTACGATGAATGCAGAGGCAGATTTGGAGTAGCCGCTGAAAAGCGGAAATCTGGCCTAATGCAGAAAGGAAGAAGAGAGAGAGAAATCGAGCAGTTGGTGAAGAGGCGGCGTCAACTCCGGAAACAGTGGAGGAAGGCAAGCAAGGAGGAGAAGGAGGGTCTGAAGCCACTGTGGGATGAGGTGAGAAAAGATCTTGCCGGCCTACGGAGGGCTGAGCGCATTCGCAAACGCAGAAGGCGGAAGGAGAAAGAGAGGAGTAACTTTTTCAAAAATCCCTTCAAGCATGCGAGACAGCTGCTAGAGGACAAGAGAAGCGGAAAGCTGGATATTACCAAATCTGAGCTGGAGAATCACATCAAGGAACAGTACAGTGACCCAGCAAAGTCAACTCCGCTGGGATCCCCTGGTTATGTTCCTCGTCCAGCTCCCCCAGCCTTCCTCTTTAATGCTGCTCTCCCCAAACTCAGCGAGGTGGCAGAGGTCGTACGGAAAGCAAGAGCTGCCTCAGCCCCAGGCCCCAATGGGATACCATACAAGCTGTATAAGTACTGCCCAGGGGTCCTGAGACATCTCTGGAACCTGCTGAGAGTGGCCTGGAAAAAACAAGTCATCCCTTCAGAGTGGCAAAGAGCGGTCACAGTTTTCATCCCAGAGGAGCAGAACTCCAGTACAATCAGCCAGTTCAGGAGCATCGCCCTCCTAAATGTCAAAGGGAAGATGTTCTTCTCCATCCTGGCCAAAAGGTTGACCAGCTACCTCACAAGCAACGGGTACATCGACACCAGCTGCCAGAAGGCAGGCGTGCCAGGCTTCCCAGGCTGTGTGGAACACTCTGCAGTAATATGGGAGCAGATCCAAAGGGCGAAGAGAGAGAGAGGTGACCTGCATGTCGTGTGGCTGGACCTTGCCAACGCATACGGGTCTGTGCCCCACCAACACACCAGTCTGCATCAGAGCCCTGGTTGCCAAGTACTTTGGAGACCTCCAGATGTGCTGCACTCATCAGGACTTCACAACAGGCTGGCAACAGCTGGAAGTAGGCATCGCCATGGGATGTTCAATCTCTCCCATCCTGTTCGTTGCAGCCTTCGAGATCATCCTCATAGGGGCTAGGAAGATGGTCGGAGGAGTGAAACTGCCTTCAGGACAGAGGCTACCAGCAGTGAGAGGCTACATGGATGATATCACCACCATACTTCAGACAGCAGCATGTACAACAAGACTGCTGAAGAGGATCGACGAGCTTGTGGGCTGGGCGAGGATGAAGATCAAACCCCCCAAATCACGCAGTCTGTCTATCAGGAAAGGAGTCAGAAGTGACAACACCATCTTTGTCGCAGGCGGTGAGAACATTCCATTGCTGGCAGTTCAACCTGTTCGTAGCCTGGGTCGCACCTACACAGCAGAGCTCTCTGACAGGCAGATGGGGGAAACGGTGAGGAAGCAGCTCGCAGATGGCCTGGCCAAGATCAATCAAAGCCAACTCCCTGGGAAGTACAAAGTATGGTGCTACCAGTTCATACTGTACCAAAGGGTGATGTGGCCACTGAAGATGAGCGAAATCCCCTCCTCAGTGGTAAGCAAGATGGACGGGTGGCAAACTCGTTCATCAGAAAGTGGCTGGGACTACCAAGGTGCCTCTCAGACGTAGGCCTCTTTGGTAGGAACGCTCTTCAACTACCACTGCGATCCATCAGCCTGGGATACAAGCAAGAGAAGGCTCGGCTGGTGCTGGAGCTGAGGGAATCCACTGACCAGCTGGTGAGAGCAGCGGGCACCCAGATAAGAACAGGAAGAAAGTGGAAAGCCCAAGAAGAGGTCGACACGGCGATCTGCAGGCTGAAGCACCGTGAAGTGGTCGGCAGAGTTCAGGAAGGTCGAGCAGGCCTTGGGAGGGGCTTCCAAAAAAGACCGGAGAGCCATGGTGGTGGCAGAAGTGGCAAGAAATGAGCAGGAACGCCTAAACATCAAAGCGGTGTCCCAGGGCCAGCAAGGTCGTTGGACATTGTGGGAAGGTCTCACAGACAGGACGATGTCATGGTCTGACCTGTGGAAGATCCCCCAAGCCAGGCTCAGCTTCCTGATCAGAGCAACGTACGACACCTTGCCTTGTCCCCGAAACCTCCACCAATGGTTTGGTGCCGAGGAGACCTGTCCCCTCTGCAACACCATCAACGCAAGCCTCCAGCACATCCTGTCGGGCTGATCGACAGCGTTGTCGCAAGGCCGCTACAGATGGCGACACGACCAAGTCTTGAAAAAGTTGGCAGAGGTGTCAGAGACCTGCAGAAAGGAGGCAAATAGCAGACCTTCCGCTCCAGCCAGACATCTCATCCAATTTGCGAGGGCTGGGGATGGTGCCAAACACTCCCACCAGAGAGCTACTGCGAGACTCCTCTCACCAGGAAATGAGTGGAGCATGAGGGTCGACCTGGGGAAGCAGCTCCAGTTCCCCAGGGAGATCGTCGAAACATCGCTACGGCCAGACCTAGTCTTCTGGTCAGAGGCTTGCAGGACGGTTCTTCTGGTCGAGCTCACTGTCCCATGGGAGGGGGGGGAGGGTTGGAGGCTGCTTATGAGCGGAAGCGAGCCAAGTACTCTGACCTGGCAGCAGAGTGCAGGGAGGCTGGCTGGAAAGCCGTCATCTGCCCTGTGGAAGTGGGGTGTAGGGGCTTTGTGGGTTCCTCAACTGCCCGCCTACTCCGAGACATTGGATGCACAGGAGCGGGGCATCGGAAAGCCATGAAAGAGCTGGCCGAGGAGGCGAACAAAGCCAGCTTCTGGCTGTGGCTAAGGATAAGAGTTGGGGGGAAAACACCTAGGACATCAGCAGGGGGTGGCAGGGAGACATCCCTGCCATCGCTCCGCCACCATGAGACGTTCTGGGGTTAAAGGAACGAAACGTTGATGAATGGTGGTCCCCAGCTGATGACCCGTTTATGCCCACAGAGGTGTTCGGTGAGGTGTCACAGCACACCTGTCAAAAGGCACTGGAGGAGGTGCGTCAGGCAGCAATGTCCAGCAGGAATTCCATCACCTGTATCTTGATATGTATGACTAAACTATATAACAAGCTACATATTTAATGAAAGATAATTACTGTAATTTTACATGAATTTGAAAGTAATGTAAGAAAACAGAAAATGCTATGTATAATTAATGTGGTATTTTTCTGTAAAAAAATTGAAATATCTATAGTTTGTCATTACTGGCATATTACTTAAAATAACAGGCGGATTGTTTATTTACAGATAATGTCTTCAATTCTACAGTTTTCTAAACTATTTAAAAAAAATAGAAAAATTACAGTAGAAATTTAGAGTAAATTAACCATAAAAATAGGATTTTTTTTTACAGTGTAGGAACATAGATCGACCAGTAAATTGAGAGC
Source organism: Entelurus aequoreus (assembly GCF_033978785.1). NCBI lineage: Eukaryota > Metazoa > Chordata > Actinopteri > Syngnathiformes > Syngnathidae > Entelurus > Entelurus aequoreus. Next base: position 25,800,608 of record NC_084749.1, read on the forward strand.
TTTGCCCTCTGGCTCAGTTCCTTCTTCACCACAGTGGATTGATACACGGTCCGCATTATTGCAGACGGCGCACCGATCCGCATGTCAATCTCACGATTCACTCTTCCCTCACTCGTGAACAAGACCCCGAGGTACTTGAACTCCTCCCCCCTGGGGCAAGATCTCCTCCTGAACTTGATTAAGATTAAAGATTAAAGTACCAATGATTGTCACACACACACTAGATGTGGTGAAATTTGTCCTCTGCATTTGTCCCATCCCCTTGGGGAGCAATGGGCAGCAGCGGCGCCGCGCCCGGGAATCATTTTGGTGATTTAACCCCCAACTCCAACCCTGTGTTGCTGAGTGCCAAGCAGGGAGGTTATGGGTCCAATTTTTATAGTCTTTGGTATGACTCGGCTGGGATTTGAACTCCAACCTACCGATGAATGCATTTCACCTTTTACTGGTGGAGACCCATGGACTCGAACATGGAAGTGCTCATTCTCATCCCAGAAACTTCACACTTGACTACGAAAACGATCCAGTGAGAGCTTAAGATCCTGCCCAGATAAAGCCAGATCATCCTTGAAAAGCAGAGACCTAATCCTGCAACCATCAAACCGGATCCTCTCAATACCCTGACTGAATTCTGTCCATAAAAGTTATGAACAGAACCGGTGACAAAGGGCAGCCCTGGCGTAGTCCAACCCTCACTGGAAACAGGGCCGATTTACTGCCGGCAATGCGGACCAGGCTCAGACACCAATTATACAGGTCCGCTACCCCATACTCTCTCAGCACTTCCTGAGGGACACGGTCGAATGCCTTCTCCAGGTCCACAAAGCACATAAAGACTGGTTGAGCAAAATCCCATGCACCCTTGAAGATCTTGCCGAGAGTATAGAGCTGGTCCACGGTTTCACAACCAGGACAAAAACCACACTGCTTCTTCTGAATCCGAAGTTCGACTATCCGGCTTAGCCTCCTCTCCAGTACACCTTAATAGACCTTACCAAAAAGGCTGATAAGTGTGATTCCTCGATAGTTGGAGCTCACCCTCAGGTTCACCTTCTTAAAGAGAGGAACCACCACCCCGGTCTGCCAATCCAGAGGCACCGCCCCCGATGTCCACGTAATGTTGCAGAGTCTTGTCAACCAAAATAGCCCCACAGCGCTCAGAGCCTTAATGAACTCTGGACAGATCTCATCCACCCACGGGGCCCTGCCACCGAGGAGCTTTTTAACTACCTCGGCAACCTCAGCCCCAGAAATATGAGAGTCCACCACAGATTCGACAGCCACTGTTTACTCATAGGAAGACGTGTATGGGATTAAATAGGTTTTAGAAGTATTCCCTCCACCAATCCACAACATCCCAAGTCGAGGTCAGCAGCACACCATGCCCACCATACACGGTGTTGACAGTCCACTGCTTCCCCCATCCTGAGGTGGTCCAGATATAATAATATATAGTCTTGATCTTACCAACTCATAGGTGATGCAGCAGCTCAGTGTGTCAATCGCTGTAGTGGTTAGTTACCTCTTTGTGACCAATGCACCGTGTTACTAAAAGTGGTTATTCGGTGTTAGCTCTTATATTAACAGTGTCGCTAATACTTGGTAATAAGCAGGTCGCGGCATGTAACTGGGGTGTTGTTGGCGGATTTGGGATGTTTTTTTAGAGGGCTTTATATGCGGAATGGATGACTCCCTAAGCTACATTGTTAGCCGTCTAGTACAAGGCGTAGTTTTCAATTTAGAATACACAAAAAAGAGAAAGACATGTACAAAAAATATAGTCTGTGCATTTGTGAAATGAAGTGAATTATATTTATATAGCGCTTTTCTCTAGTGACTCAAAGCGCTTTACATTGTGAAACCCAATATCTAAGTTACATTTTTAAACCAGTGTGGGTGGCACTGGGAGCAGGTGGGTAAAGTGTCTTGCTCAAGGACACAACGGCAGTGACTAGGATGGCAGAAGCGGGGATCGAACCTGGAACCCTCAAGTTTGCTGGCACGGCCACTCTACCAACCGAGCTATACCGCCCCATATGTGTGCTTGTCTCTCATAGGGATTGTGAATGATAGGCAACATTACAGGCAGTTCCAATTTAAAGATGCCTTATCATTTTAGATGAATACATTTACTGTAATTCTAATTGACTTAATGTTGTAAAATCTAGTTGGCACAAACTAGACTAAAATGAACTCAATTTAGATGATTATTAAAAATGAAATACTTTAGTCAGGAAAAAAAACTAAAACTCATTTTAAAAAAACAGCTGTCAACTTAACATTGACATACCCTCAGGCCCATCTGCTACATTAAAACAAATACCACAGAAAGTGCAGTTTTTACCCTTTCAATCAATCAACCAATTTATTTTATTTGGAACATGTTAAAACGTCACAAGCACACATTTTTACTCAAGGGATCAACGGTCCAGAAGGAGTGGGAAGAAGCAGAGCTTGTCTTTTCCCACCCATGTGCTGTCAGCAAAAGTTTAATAAACTAACAGCACTATTGGAAAAAAGCAGCTACTGGCAGATCAGCGCCACCACCTGGCTGCAAAGACACATTGGACACCATCGGGTGCTATTTGTGTTCGCTGGCGATGTATTGAAGTGGTCAAATTATCGTACGTTATATAGGACTTTTAGAATTGTTAATAGTACAAAGGGTAACATTTTCATTATATGTCTGGCAATGCTGCTTGGAATTATGCCTTGTCACAGCACCAGGATACGCTACACAGTCTTGCACCGCCCCCTGAAAAAGTTCCTATGTAGCATGACATGCATCTCCAAAAATATCAGACCAAGCCGAAGAACATTATTTCCCGAGTGTATATGACTCTTTTAGAGTGTGTACAACCCACCTCCGTGAATGCCTTCTCCTTTTTTGAATCAACATGTACTGCATCAATTATTGTAGTTCCAACAGCAAAAACACTCTTATTATCATAATTATCAAAAGCAAGTGAAATAGTCGACGAAAGTTGTAGTTTTCACAGAGTTGACATCAGGTCTGACAAAGAGCTGTCGAATCACTAGTGTCCAAAGTGCGGCCCAGCGGCCATTTGTACAGCAAAAGTACAGCAGGATGCATATTATAACAGGTTTTGCATGTATGGAAAAATTTACAATAAAGAATCTTTGAAGTTGAAGTTTAAAAAATGTAATTGTAGAGACTATTATTGCAAAGGTGTGTCTTTATATATTAGATTTTTTAAGCCTTTTTATAAAATAGAAAATACATAGTAGAGGTAGGTCTGGACTATTTACTGTTTGTTGACATGTAATGATTCATAACAAATATATTTTTATATGTGGCTCTGCAATCTAAGACATCATTTACCATATGATAGTATACTATCCGCTTAGCGTGAGCCTATACAGTACACAATGAATACATTCTTGCAAAAGATGAAAAGGCTGTGTAGCCAAGGTTTGCCACATAGAGGCACTGTATGTACTACATAAAGGGAAAATGTTGGGTGACTTTTTAAAAACATTTTCTTCCCTTTTCTTTATTTTAATTTTTTTGATATTTAAAAGTATTGTCTGCTTTTGTGAAACCTTAAAGTGTCTAGATAAACCGTGGAAGCCACATTTTAGAAATTACACACATGAAAAATGAACAAAAATCCAGTAGGCAATACTTCTGTGTCCATGGATGTGAAATATGGAGGGTTTTTTCATTGGGTAGTTTCATTAGACACTCCATCACACACATGCAAATACACACGTGCACACACACGCACACACACACAGACACACACACACACACACACACACACACACACACACACACACACACACACACACACACACACACACACACACACACACACACACACATTCACGCACACACTGCATAGTTATTTCCGTGCTGGCTGACCTACAAATGTTAACATGTAGTGCATGCCTGCAAGGCACATGAGGTTGCATTCTATTTGTCTGTCTCTCTCCCACCTTTTAATTTGTTTTCTTTCTTCCTTTTTTCTTAGCCCTCTTCTGTAGTATGTAATGTTAGATCTGACAATAAACAATACTTACATTATAATTCATCTTACATAATGTTATAAGCCATAATGCCTTTGGCAATAGCCGGTCATTTGTGTGTGATGCATGAGCATTAGCCAGCTGCTCATTGCCCATCAAATAAGGTAAAAATAATGTCTCAAGACTTTTCAAATATTTTATGGTCCTGCCAATCACTTAAAACTCCCCAGTTTCTTTTAAAGGCATTCCGCATTGAGGTTGGTTGCATAGTTCACAGTTTATATCGTTTGCTGGTTAGCTATTATTATTTTCAAGTAAAACACCAAAGAATGTGGTGTTGTGTGTAATACTGTATGTTGTGGATAGTTAAAATAATGTATGGATTTTCCAGTGCACAAAACCTCAAGTAAACCACTAGCATGCTAGTAAACACAAACAAATGAGATTGTATGTTTACACCTCTTCATAAGCTTACAGCATAAAAAGAGGAACAGTCCCTACTGGTTTCAGGACTTTGCATTATTCATTTCACTTGTCCACCTGCATCAGTTTCTGCACATTGCATCTCTAGTCTTGTATATGCAGCCTGTATATGTGCAGGAAAACAACCAACAATTGCATATTCACACATTATCAGCTTTAAATTATTTTTGTGCTTCCGCCGTGTTGCTATTTTCTCTTACAAGCTGTTAAAGTGGTCTCACAATTTGATTGTTTAAATTGCTTTCATGGTGATTTGTATGCTTCTTTTGACTTGAAGTTTTGATTTTCTCTGATATTTTTAGTTTCAATGTAATTTTTTATTTTTTTTAAACAGTCTTTCAAATGTATTGCCATGTGGCGTCATCACATTACATTTGATAATACCGTACTCGGTCATTAATAACAGTAACAATTATTATTAATGAGAGGGACAGGTGGTAGTAAATGAATGGATGTACATTATGTATGTATTTCACTGTACTGGAAGGGCAGTGTCCCCCGCATAAATTCACAATTATTTCTTTATGACTATCTCACTAGCCTTATGACGCTGTAGTCGCCTTTTCTGTTGGCCATAGAATAAAGAGCATTGCTGAAGAAAAGTTGAAAGAGGAGGCAAGATATGATAGTACCATACTGTAGATTTATGTCATCTATCTCCATGCAGGTCTGATTATTTCTGTCACTCATTGATCTTGCGGTCGAAAGGCGGGCCAAGAGAGGCAGTGAAGCAAAGAATGCTGGGGAAGAGAGAGCGAGAGAGAAAGAGCGTGAGAGACAGCAACGGAGGGGAGGAGAAAATCGAGGGAAAAAGAGAGAGGAGAATAGCCGTCCAACAACAGAGGCAAACATTTAGATAGTGAGAGAGGAGATGGATGACTGGGACAACTGCTGCAAAGAAAGACAATAGAGACCACATCTATACTGACACTTGCATAGACAGACTTATGCACAAACATATTCATCCACACACAAATGCTGACAACACACGTGCTGAAATTTTTTTTATACCCACACAGTGACACACAAGTAGATTTGCCATGTTCCTCCGTGCCTCCTAACAATCTATGAGGATTATGCTGATGAAGATTATGGTGAAGATGAGAACGAGCGAGAGGGAGAGGATGCTGGCCTGCCACAGCTGAGGACCACAATCATGCGGTGGGGGAGGGGGGGGGGCAGGATGGAGCATGGCTAAAGGAAGTCATGCATGTACGTGTGTGTATGTTTTTGAGTGCGACTGTATGCATGAGTCTGCGTTGAATGTGTGAGTGCAGGCGAGGATGCCCCCCCAACGCAGGAGTAGCTAGCTAACGTTAGCCACATGTTGTGCCACTGCAAAGTAGCATGCACCAACAACACCATATCTCTGATGTTTGGATGCAAGGTAGGTTGAAAGGTGTGCATGTGCATGTTCAGCTTAACTAAAAGAATGAGGTTAAGTAGGACAGAGGAAAAAAACTGACCTTTATGAAGTTTATGAAGGGACTTTCAATTGCTAAAAGTTAGAAACTTAATACATTTGTAAAACGACACACCGTTTTATTTTATTTATTTTGATGAAGTATTAATATGACACACATTTTTTTATAACTATTGATCTGAGTGTGGTATACAGTGTTACAGTATATGTTTACCTTTCTGAAAAATTAGCGGATTTTTACTGTATAAACACCTTCAAATAAAACAAGCCAGATCACTCAGAAGATAAACCATATCAATATGATATGTCGAAATAATAACACAATCAAAGCAAGGCATACTGAACAGAGTGAACCGGCAAAACAGTAGGCTGGACAGGATCTACAGGTGACGGGACAGACAAAATCTATTTCTAGACTGGGATAGGGAAATAAACCATTCTGATAGTCTGTGATGAGTTGGTCCACAGAACAATGGCTATAGCCTGCTTTAAAATCACCGAGGTCAAAACCTGTGGTTTTTTTGCTCTCAGGCGTATATTTGGATTTAGTTGTGTGTGTGTGACTCAACAGACAACCAACAATTACATATTTACACATTATATGTTCTGGTGCGGATCCACAGCATACAATTTATTTCAGGCTATACATACAATTTGTGTTGTAGACTCTTTACAGCTATATCCATATGTTGCACCTGCTGGCTCTGCTTGTTCAGCTAAGTTTTGGCAGCTCCATTGAAAAAGTTTAGCTTGTTGTAAACTTGCGAGTTCTTAGTAAGAGGAGGTGTGTTCCATTTGTTCATAGCCGTACTGGGTGGGGTGTAGTGTTATGTGTTGTGCTGTCATTTATGACAGAGTAGTGCTAGTGACTGCTCTAATGTTAGTGAAGTGAAGTGAATTATATTTACAGTATATAGCTCTTTTCTTTAGTGACTCAAAGCGCTTTACATAGTGAAACCCAATATCTAAGTAACATTTAAACCAGTGTGGATGGCACTGGGAGCAGGTGGGTAAAGTGTCTTGCCCAAGGACACAACGACAGTGAATAGAATGGCGGAAGCAGGGATCCAACCTGGAACCCTCAAGTTGCTGGCCTAGCCGCTTCACCAACTGAGCCACGCCGGTTACATTGAATAGTGTGTTTACTACCTAACAGTAGTCTGGCTTGATTTTGCTAATGCATATGGGTCAATTCCCCATAACGTGATCCAAGTGGCTATGGACCATTACCACATCCCACATCACATCCAAGGGATGATCACCCGCTACCTGGGAGACATCAAGCTACGATTCCAAGCAGCCATGTTCACAACAAAATGGCAGCCAGTGGAGAAGGGAATAGTGACAGAGTGCACCATCTCCCCCATCTTGTTTGTCATTGGAATGAACCTGATCATCTCTGCAGCAATAATAAAGTCAAGAGGACCAAAAACTGCAGCAGGAAGTCAACAACCAGCAATCAGGGCATTCATGGATGATCTTACCGTGATAACACCAACTCACGTGCAGGCGAGATGGGTCCTGGCGGAACTGGATCGTATGGCTACTTGGGCTAAGATAATCTTCAAGCCCAAGAAATCAAGGTGTCTGGTGATCCAAAAGGGGAAAACAACGGGAAAGTTCAAGCTGCTTGTTCAGGGGGAAGCAATCCCGAACATCCAGGGGAACCCAATTAAATGCCTTGGAAAGTGGTATGATGATTCCATGACAGATAAAAACAGCATCTCCAGCACAGAAAAGCAAGTTGAAGAATGGTTGAAAAGGATTGACAAGTCTGGTCTGCCTGGGAAATACAAGTGCTGGATCTACCAGCATGGCCTACCAAAGACCTATGTAGCTTCTCACCGTGTACGACGTGGCGATAACAACAGTTGAAGGGTTGGAGAGGAAGTTCAACAAGCACCTTCGGACATGGTTGGGAATACCATCTACGGGGCTCTACATAAGGTCGGGTCAGCTCCAGCTCCCCCTGTCTTCAGTTCTGGAGGAGTTTAAAGTCGCAAAATGCAGACTTTCCCTGACGTATAGGGACTCCCAAGATCGACTGATCAGGGAAGCTGGAATAAGAACAAGATCTGTCAGGAAATGGGCCGCCAGCACTGCTGTTATCCAGGCAGTATCATCTCTCAGGACCAAAGATACAATCGGAAGCCCCTGCACTGGAAGACAGGGTCTAGGAACATCACATTTCCAGCAGTGGTCCAAGTCCACTCCCAGGGAAAAGAGGACCATGATCCAGGATGAAGTTTGAAACCTTGAGTAAGAAGGAAGAAGAGCTAAAGCCATCAAGCTCGCAACCCAAGGTGCCTGGACAAGGTGGAACCTTCCCAAGAGGAACGTGACGTGGAGTGAACTGTGGGGGCTGGAGCCGTTTCGTATCTTGTTTCTGCTCCGGGCAGTATACGACACCCTGCCGACCCCAGTCAACCTGCATGGATGGATGGAATGAGGAAGGACCCGCTGTGCAGGTTGTGTGGCGGTAAAGGAACTATGGCGCACATTCTTTCTGGGTGAAAAACAGCATTGACCCAGGGAAGATACAGGTGGCGCCATGACAAGGTGTTGGCAATGCTCGCAGACATCTTAGAGCAAGAGAGGAAAAAGAAACACCCAGCCAAAAGTAAGCCACTGCTGAGCACCGTCACCTTCGTGAAAGCGGGTCATAGACCAGTAGTCCAAGGCCAAGCCAAGCAAAACCTCCTGCAGTTGGCCCAGGGATGGGAGATGAAGGTCGACCTGGGGAGGAAGTTCCTCTTCCCAGAGGCGGTACTGTCCACCACTCTAAGACCAGACATAGTTATGTGGTCCCCAGAGGGAAAGAAAATCATCCTGGTGGAACTTACTCTCCCCAGAGATGAAGAAAACAAAGTACCAACAACTTGTCCAGGACTGCCGGGACAAGGGGTGGACAGCATGGCTGATGACAGTGGAAGTTGGATGTCGAGGATTCCCTGCTCAATCTGTGTGGAATATGATGACAAAGGTCGGATTGAGAGGTCACTTGAGGAAAACAGCCGTTTGTAGACTGGGAGAAGCGGCAGAGAGAGCCTCCTGTCTGATCTGGCATAAAGGAGAAGACAATAGCTGGAAGCCTGGATGAGAGGGGCAGTGATCTGGCCAATCACTGCTGACCCACCAACCAGAGAGTGTTGTGGTTAAGGGTTGGAACACTCGGTGAACGTTGGGGACCACCTGATGACCTGTTGTCCAGGCCAAAGCTTTATCCATTATAAATGGATTATAATAGCATCTTTGATGTATTTGCAAACCAAACGTATATGGCAGTTTATGGAATTGCAATAAATGCAAGTTAGGTAAAGTTGTCGGTAGTTGCAAATCAGTTACCTAAATTAATTGCATACAGAAAATTGTTCCTGTTTGCCAAATTACAGGAGGACATAAAACACATTTCCCTTTAGCAACATTAACGTTAACTGCAGATACCTACATGCAGACGACACGTTATGAAATGGCTCCACATTTTTGAATATTTGCAGGTCTCTCAGCTACTGTATAACTTTGGATATTGATCTGTGTTTTATTAAAACGTTTTATTGCCAGTCTGATGTTCTATCAAGATCACACAATAGCTGGGATGTTTCCAATCATAAATGCAATTAATCTACATTGTTGTGTGACTGTAAGGCGATAACATGATGTGCGGCGAACTGTGTACCCAAAAACACTGCAGCTCTGCTTAGCCTTTGGCTTTGAAATTATTATGTTTCCATGTAGTCAACTTGCTTGTGAGAAAAGACAATGGCGCAACTTCCCTCAGGGAGCCATGTCATGGATGGAGAAACTCTGTTTGAGGGCGGTCTTATATTATATGACATCACAATTGGACAAAACTCAAAATGGCTAGCTTGGGGACACCTTTTCTGCGATAAAATGTCACCTTAACCTTCATTAACTTGTTAATTTGCAAATGGTGAAAACTCGCAATAGAAGATGATTAATCAATTTATAATCATTCATTAAATAATATCAATTGTTATTTGAAGCAATAGTATGTAGTTGTGAAGAGGCAGCCTAATTATGGTTGACTAACTGGGGACTTGCTGAACTAGAAACTAAGAGAGATAGACTGTGGTCAGTGAACTGACACTAAAAAGTGGTGGACAGACCAAAAGTGATGACATTGACACACTTTTCTAAGTTACATTAATAATCAGTACGAGGGTGAGAGGAGGCTGGTGGCAGACAGTCTGTTGTCGTGAAAGCTACAGGTCAGTGTTATACTTTCACTTGGCATGGACCACCATCCTTGCAAAACAAAACAAACTCTTCAATAACAACTGAAGAATTAAGATTGTCAGGGTCTTAATATCCCCCTCAATAAAGACAAAATTAATGAAGTCTGTTACTTCACTTTCCCTGTTAGAATGGCATGGAGGAAGCAGGTGGATCCAAATTTAAGAAGACAGAGCAGAGGTGCAGGCTGCAAAAGTCTTAAAGGTTCAATTCTCCAAAACACGAGGCTGTGATTCCTCAATTGTGATTAAAGTAACCGCAAGCAATAAGTTACTAATGCAGATGAAGTCACTTAATGGGTCTTAGGTAGAGTGCTCCATTCCTAACCCATGTGAAAGGAATGTAGCTTATTCCTCTTGAGTGTTCTGACTCCATATTACATAACAACAGACAACACTTAGAAGATGGGCACTTACTAAAATTGCAAAGCATTTTTTGGAAGTTGTCTGAAACCTCTGAGTGGACCCATAAAACATTAAAGTTCCACATAAGAGCTGAAAGAACACTCTAACGGTAATCCCAAAAGAACTGTTGAAGCCTGAATGCATATATGAAAAGGCACTAAAAAAAGTCATAATAAACACAAAGTTGAAATGGTAGAGCTGCAACACTTCATGTATAATACTACATGTAAATTGTGTGTGCACGCACATGTGCATGCTGTTGTCAGCTTCAGCAGTTAAGCTCTAATAATGTGTACAGGCTTCATTTCTGTCCTATTAAATCACTTCATCCAAGTAGATGGAGGCAGGCAGAGTCAACTGCAGAATGAATGGCAGAGAAACAGAGCAACAAGAGTATGTGACACAATAGAAACTATGTATTTACCCGCTGTACTGATTGATGTTTGTAAAGAAACACGAGTTGGAATAAATATATAGCTTGATTAATACTTTAGGGTTTTAATTACATAGCCTCTTGCCATTTCCTACAGTATTTTTTGGATATCTAATGGCTGATCTACTAATATCCCAAACAAGCAATGCTAAATTGGGTTTGCTAGCTATCAAAGTGTGCGTAATATTAGTGGGCGTGTTGCTGATGATCTACTAAGGCTGAGTGCAAAATTGATAGCATGTGCTAAAGTGGTGCAGATGCCCTCTTTAAATGAGGATTTTGCCTGTACTACCCATCTGGAAGCCACTTCTAAGATATTAATCCTCACAGCCATAGCAGAAAATAAACTACGTGTCCATAGTAAGTATTCCAATTATCACTGAATGACTGGAGGAAAAAGAATGGCTAAGCATGCTACACACACACAGACACGTACACATACACTGCAGGAGGACACAAGAACGCTGAAGCTTCAATGTAAAGTAGAGTCGATCGATCCAGATGTCGATACTCTCGTTACCTAGCATAGAATCAGTATATAAATGATACTAAAGTGATTAGATTTTTTTTTTTCTTGTTTCTATTATTACAAAAACATTTTTGTTTCTGTAACATTAAGAATAGGTTTCTGCATACAGGAAGGCTTTGAGGGCAAAACCCAAATGTTTTAAATGAGAGCTCATAGTAGTTTTTGCTTTTGTTTTGTTATTGTGCAGTAGCCACTATATTTTGTTAAAAAATGTATGTAGCATTAATGTCAGGGTTGTCCCTGACAGTTTGATCGAGTTTTAGTTTTCCTCTGCGTTTGTCTTAGTTTCCTGTCTTTAGTTCCTGTCAGCACTCTTATTTTGATTCAGTTTCCTGTTTGTTCCCTGAGTGCTTTGTCCCCTCAGCTGTGGTTGATTGGCACCTGGCCACACCTGGTGTCAGTCAGCCAGCTGCCTATTTATACCTCTCCTGCCCTCCAGTCACGGCTGGATCATTGTCATTACAAGACTTGTCACTTCTCTTCTACCTATTTGTCGTTGTAGCTACTTTTGTCCACTCTGCTTTAGTCATAGTTCCTTCGTGTCACAGTAAGTGTTTTTGGTTATTGTCCACAGTTAGCTTTGTGCTATTTTAGTTTATAGCTTAGTTTGTTCTCCGCCTTGTGCGCGCCTTTTGTTTGTTCCCTTTTGTTTGTTTTTTGCCAGAGTATTTTAATTAAATCATGTTTTCCCATTCAATGCCTGCCATCATCTCTGCATCTTGGGGTTCGACACCTACAAACTTTGACAGAATGATCCAGCCAAATTCGAACCTCGCAGAGATGTCCATGGCGGAGAGGCTTAACAAAGCTTTGGAATGGATGGCTAAATTAAAGAAAAGTTTGGCCGCTTTTAAAGCCCTCTCCTACCCACCCCTGTCGTCTGTGGGCCTAGCTGGGGACGTCTGGGATCCGTCCCTTGGGGGGGGGGGGGGGGGGGTTATGAGTAGCTGTGCAGCTGGGGAGGCACAGCTACTCACCCCAGTCGGTCTGCAACAGACGGCGCCATCCTCTCCGGTGGGCCGGCAGACGCCACCATGCTCTCCGGTGGGCCGGCAGACGCCACCATCATCTCCGGTGGGTCTGCAACCAACGGCGCCACCATCATCTCCGGTGGGTCTGCAACCAACGGGTACACCACCCTCTCCCGTGGACCAGCAGGGGTCTCCACCATCCTCTCCGGTGGACCAGCAGGGGTCTCCGCCATCCTCTCCGGTGGACCAGCAAGGGTCTCCACCATCCTCTCCGGTGGGCCAGCAGGGGTCTCCACCACCCTCTCCGGTGGACCAGCAGGGGTCTCCACCCCCATGCACTCCGGTGGACCAGCAGAGGGCGCCACCACCATGCACTCCGGTGGGCCAGCAGCAGAGGGCGCCACCACCATGTACTCCGGTGGGCCAGCAGCAGAGGGCGCCACCACCATGCACTCCGGTGGGCCAGCAGCAGAGGGCGCCACCACCATGCACTCCGGTGGGCCAGCAGCAGAGGGCGCCGCCACCATGCACTCCGGTGGGCCAGCAGCAGAGGGCGCCCCCACCATGCACTCAGGTGGGCCAGCAGCAGAGGGCGCCGCCACCACCCTCTCCGGTGGGCCAGCAGCATAGGGCGCCGCCACCACCCTCTCCGGTGGGCCAGCAGCAGAGGGCGCCGCCACCACCCTCTCCGTTGGGCCAGCAGCAGAGGGCGCCGCCACCACCCTCTCGGTTGGGCCAGCAGCAGAGGGCGCCGCCACCACCCTCTCCGGGTGGCCAGCCTAGGGCGCTGCCACCACCCTCCCCGGGTGGCCAGCAGAGGGCGCCGCCACCATCCTTCCCGGTGGGCCCTCCCACGCTGGCGGTCGAGCCGCCTCGACAATTGCGGCGGCGTTCAACTCGCCGTCGCCACATGACTCTTCCCCGCTGGTTGCGGGGACACTTGGCCTGGCGGCCCACCTCCTTGTCCTCCCTCCACCCTCCCTTGACTTTGGACTGTTTTTTTTTGGGTGGGGGGGATTTTTTGATTACGTCTGGTATCCGTTATGGGAAGGGGGGGCTACTGTCAGGGTTGTCCCTGACAGTTTGATCGAGTTTTAGTTTTCCTCTGCGTTTGTCTTAGTTTCCTGTCTTTAGTTCCTGTCAGCACTCTTATTTTGATTCAGTTTCCTGTTTGTTCCCTGAGTGCTTTGTCCCCTCAGCTGTGGTTGATTGGCACCTGGCCACACCTGGTGTCAGTCAGCCAGCTGCCTATTTATACCTGTCCTGCCCTCCAGTCACGGCTGGATCATTGTCATTACAAGACTTGTCACTTCTCTTCTACCTATTTGTCATTGTAGCTCCGTCTACTTTTGTCCACTCCGCTTTAGTCATAGTTCCTTCGTGTCACAGTAAGTGTTTTTGGTTATTGTCCACAGTTAGCTTTGTGCTATTTTAGTTTATAGTTTAGTTTGTTCTCCGCCTTGTGCGCGCCTTTTGTTTGTTCCCTTTTGTTTGTTTTTTGCCAGAGTATTTAGTTGGTATGGTATGGTATGGTAAATCATGTTTTCCCATTCAATGCCTGCCATCATCTCTGCATCTTGGGGTTCGACACCTACACACTTTGACAATTAAAGGGGAACTGCACTTTTTTTGTAATTTTGCCTATCATTCACAATCATTATGAAAGACATGACGACAGATGGATTTTTTTTTTTGCATTCTAAATATTAAATTAATTCGCTCAAAAGTCTGCTTACAATAGAGTCGATGGGAGCCGTTCCATTCTGCCTATGGAGCCTCTAAAAAAACATCCAAACACATCCATTAGGGTTTTATATACATAATGCTATGTAGTAACCGGCACATTTATAGTAACATTTAATATTTACGTATTTTGATCATTTTAAGCATATGTGGCGCATTATTTTCTAAAACGCATCACGTTTGCTCTTTTTTTTTTTCATCACTGATTTCTACTCACTGCAGACTTTATGAGAGCCAAACAAACATAATAAAACATCACCTACTGTGCAATGTCTGCTGTCATTAGGATGCCGATTTAAGATGATTATCTATTCCCGTTTAGTTGAATAATGTCTCAAAATCCTCTCAAAGAAACGAGGTGGAGCTGCGGGGGAACAAGCGCTTTTCGTTTCGTCCTCGCCAGTTTCAGGTCTTAAATGGCGGTTAAAGTGTTGCAACATGTCAGATTATCTCCTCAGCCAACTACTTTTCCAGGTGAGATGCATGATTTATGATCTAGAATACATTTACAGGAAGCAGGGAAGCGAGGAAACGGTAGACCACTCAATGATGTAAACATAGGGAGACAGGGAAGTGTTTACTTCACCACAATAAATAGTTTGTTGGTGTTAGCGCTTATAATAACTACATCACTTTTCACAATATATTTGATTAATATTCAAGTCACAAAATGTAAATTGAGTATTGTTGCCGCATTTTGAATGGTTATCATATTTTATGGGAGGAATAGTGGAGCTCCAATTAGCTCCGCTGTAAGTGGACTTTTATTTACGTTTATTTAATATTTAGAATGCATTAAAAAAAATCCATCCGTTGTCATGTCTTTCATCATGATTGTGAACGATAGGCAATATTCCCAAAAAAGTGCAGTTCCCCTTTAAATACCACAATTGATACAGCAATGATACAAGCAAGCAATGATTTACAACATGACTAACAATTATTATTGATGTTATTTTTGATGTATGTGATTTACTTTTAGCGTTTACTTATGCTAAATTAAACAAGGTCTGTTTACTTAGCTAAATTAAAGATTAAGATTAAGATTAAAGTACCAATGATTGTCACACACACACTAGATGTGTTGAAATTTGTCCTCTGCATTTGACCCATCCCCTTGGGGAGCAGTGGCTCCAACCCTTTGTTGCTGAGTGCCAAGCAGGGAGGTTATGGGTCCCATTTTTATAGTCTTTGGTATGACTCGGCTGGGATTTGAACTCCAACCTACCGATCTCAGGGCGGACACTCTAACCACTAACAAGGTGCTCAATCAAAAACTTGTACATGGGAGGAGTTCGGAGAAGCCATGGTGTACGGCAGCTTTTAAAGGGATTCTGGGCCACCATCCGCCACCTCAGTACCCCCTATAAACACTGTTGACAGTGCATTGCTTCCCCCAAGCAATGCACTGTCAACAGTGTTTATGGTGGGTACGGTGTGTTGCTGACCTCAGCTAGGGATGTTTTGGATCGGTAAAAGGAGTATTTTGAAGACCTCCTCAATCCCACCTACATATCTTCCAATGAGGACGCAGTGCCTGGGGACTTTGTGGTGGCCTCTCCTATTTCTGGGGCTGAGGTTGCCGAGTTAGTTAAGAAGCTTCTTAGTGGCAGGGCCCCGGGGGTGGTTAAGATCCGCCCGGAGTTCCATTAGCCTCTGGATGCTGTGGGGCTGTCTTGGTTGACAAGACTCTGCAGCATTGCGTGGACATTGGGGACGATACTTCTGGATTGGCAGACTGGGGTGGTGGTTTCTGTATTTAAAAAGGGGAACTAGAGGGTGTGTTCTAGCTATTGCGGTATCACACTCCTCAGCCTTCCTGGTAAAGTCTATTCATGTGTACTAGAGAAGAGGCTACGCCGGATAGTCAAACCTCGGGTTTAGTGTGATTTTCGTCCTGGTTGTGGAACTGTGGACCAGCTCTATAGTCTTGAAAGAATCCTTGAGGATTCATGGGAGTTTTCCAAACTAGTCTACATGTGTTTTGTGGACTTGGAGAAGGCATTTGACGGTGTCCCTCGGGAAGTCCTGTGAAGAGTACTCACAAGGTATGAGGTATTGAACTAACTGATTGTTGCGGTCTACTCCTTGTATGATCAGTGTCAGAGCTTGATCCGCGTTTGCGGCAGTAAGTCGGACACGTTTCCAATGAGGTTTAGTCTCCCCTAGAGCTGCTCTTTGTTACCGATTCTGTTTACAACTTTTATGGACATAATTTCTAGTCGCAGTCAGATCACTGAGGGTATCCGGTTTGATGGCTGCAGGATTAGTTCGCAGGTGAGTGTGAAGCGACTGGGATGAAGATCAGCACTTCCAAGTCCGAGTCCACGATTCTCGTCTGGAAAAGGGTGGAGTGTGTTTCCAGGTTGAGGACGAAATCCTGCCCCAGTTGGAGGAGTTCAAGTACCTCGGGGTCTTGTTCACGAGTGAGGGAAGAGTGCATCGTGAGATTGACAGGCGGATCGGTGCAGCATCTGCAGTGATGCGGACCCTACATCGGTCTGTCTTTTTGAAAAAGGAGCTGGGTCAGAAGGCAAAGCTCTCAATTTACCGGTCGGTCTACTTTCCTATCCTCACATATGGTCATGAGCTTTGGGTTATGATCGAAAGGACAAGATCACGAGTACAAGCGGCGGAATTGAGTTTCCTTCGTCGAGTGGCGGGGCTTTCCCTCATTTGGTAGGAGTTCAGTGTTTAGGTCACGTTTGACCGGTAGAAGGCCACGGGGAAGACCTAGAACACGTTGGAGAGACTATATCTCCGAGCTGGCCTGGTCCTGGAAGAGCTGGACGAAGTGGCTGGGGAGAGGGCAGCCTGGGCTTCTCTGCTTAGGCTGCTGCCCCCACGACCCGACTTCGGATAAGAAGGAAGAGGATGGATGGATGGATGAATGCTCCATCAGTTATTGCATATTTTACTCTATCTTAAGCTCATTGGCCCTGTATAAAAATACCTTTCTAGCAAGCACCATAAGGTAAAACATTTTATAAGAAATTTTAAAGCTGGATATTATTGAGTTGCACATTTCCTCCTAATATATTGTATCAGGAACAATTGGAGGGTGTCAAGTGGATACAAAGTGGTTGTCTCCATCGATATGTTTCTATTTTAACCTAGTGTTTATTAACATTTGTATAGTTTGAAGTGGTGTAAAACTGCCCCGCCTACTAATGAGTTGTCTAATACAAGATAATCTAATGATCTATCATTCAAAATTAAGTAATTAATTATTTTATTTTATTTTATTTTTTCTGTCTTGCCTCTGGTGAGGGCGGTCACATTTTTCTCCGCTCCCTCCTTTCCCAGCTTGCTCTCTTTGTTTTTGTCTTGTCTGAACTTTTTTGAAGCCTCTTTCTTTGCGCTGTTCTCAAATCTAAACATCAGACATGGATTTGATCAGCTGGACTCTCGACGCAATTGACAAAGTCTTTTCGACGAGGAAAATAGGTTTGGGGGAGCCTGGCTGCCCTGATGGAACCATTGCTGCGGGGTACGTGAGAGATTCCTGGGATAAATGGAGAATCATGTGCCTCTCAGTCCTTTACATCGAGGACGTGGAAGACATCAACCTATTTGGAACTGTGATTGCGGGGCACTTGCTGATTGGGCTGGGCATTGCTCTGGTGTATCGTCAAATTCGTAAGACGATGGCAGCCACTCAAGGAGCCCAAAGGCTGTTCATTACAATGGAAGGTTTGGGCAGGGCTGTGGGAACACAGACTGCGGCGATTTCTGAACTGAATTGCAAGATGGATCACATCATGGAGAAGCTTGCTGAAAAGAATAATTGAATTGAATTTGAGAGAAGCCAGCATGGACAAATACAACAGACAAGTCATTGTATTTTTTGTCTGCTTGCGGAAAACAAACATCCTAATCTACGATTTGACTCCCTCGAATGGCCTTGACGCTGTGAACAACAGGAACAGGCTGTTCTGAAAAACACCCCCGAGGACACCTCAACGATGGACGCTTTTGACCTCCCTCCCTCCTCAACGACACCTGGAGTCGAACTTTTGCAGATCGGCCTCAGTCTATAAAAAACATTACATCATCACACCCCACGCCTTCACCACGACTTCTTTCTCGGGTGATGGTCGGATGGCAGCGCTTCATGGCAGCGGTCTCCTTCCAGGGTCCCAACTCCCCGCCCCTCTGTTGCGAGTTTGTCGTGATTAAATGTAACATGTCTATGTGTGCATTGCATGGAGGTTTTTTCCCACTCCAGACTGGGCCCCCTTAGGAGCCCAGTCTAGATTGTATTTTTTTACTCATCTTTTTCCCCAACGTTATACCTTTTTTCCCCATCTTTTACGGGGCGCCTTAAAATGGCGACCCATCAGCGTTCCTGTTCTGTAACCCTGTACACTGTTTGTTTTGTCTAATCTTGAACGGGTTTGTGCTGAAAACAAAGTTTCGTTGTACTTGTGCAATGACAATAAAAACCTATCTGAATCTGAATCTGAATCTATCTAATCCGACTGTCTTTTAAAACCACCCCTTTCATTGTATGTGGATGTACTGTTCATTCCCTAACCGAGCATAACCTATTTGCCCTTAAAAAGCAATCTGGGTGTATAAATATTTTTAATCTTTGATCGCAGGACTCAGTGAGTGAATGTGATGTAAGAGGTTGAGAAAGAAAAAAGGGGGGAAAAACGGTGAAGGCGAATTTGTCTATGTGTGAGAAGTCCCTTACGGCGGAGGATCCCCTGCTCTTTCATATCTCACCAACCATGACTAACACTTGTTTTTACTCTGGCTCCCATGCACACAGATATAAAATCACACAGATACCATAGCGTGAAAAATACACTGTGATGCCATATCTGCTGCCAATCTAACCGCGTATATCTGAATGCAGGGGGCTTGCCGACACTTACAGCTTTTCTGTGTCTGTTTTTGTAATTTGTGGTCAATGGTGTTTTTGGCAAGCACTGTCTTTATATGCAATGTATTGCTTTCCAAAAAAGCTGTGAAGCTCCCAACAGGCACACAGCATTGTGTGAAAATAGACTTGATTTGAGCCTTTGTCCTTTCATGTTTTTTAAATGATGCTCTTTGTCATCAAAAAATCAAACAGTATAAAATTCTAGCTTTGTGCGTGTGAGTATATTTGTTTGTGTGTACAGGAGTAGGGATTATGTTTGATAACAAATTATCGAGTTCGAGCCTATTATCGATTCCTCTTATCTAACCGATTCCTTATCGATTCTCTTATCGAGTCCAGATAGGTTGTTGTATATGGAAAAAACCACACAATATTTGGTTTAACAAAAGCTCACTTTTATTATATAAGAAATAAATAAAATCTAATAAATAAATAAATATTGACTGTTGCCCCCCTAAAAAAATAAAATAAAATAAATAAATATTGACTGTTGTTACCCAAAGTATATTAAGTGGGATTTTTCAGAAAAACAAATATATACTGTAACACAAAAACAACCTGTCTCTGTGATCACTATAGGTGTATAAATAATAATAGTGTTAAATAAAATCAGTCCCTTGGGCACAAAACTGAAAATAATACAGCTCTCCAAAAAGTGCACTTCTGCTGCTATTTGACATAACTGTTTGTTATGATGCTTTGACATTTTTGCACTTTATTTCTTTATTGAAAGAAAATTCTATGAAGAGAAAAGTTGTTTGCAAATGTGGTTACAATGCTAAAAAATGAAAAGTTAAAGCTAAAAAAAGAAATACACTATTGAGTTAACATTATTTCTGTATAGGGGGAAAGATGTTATGAGCTGGGGAATATAACAACAACACTACCCAGCATGCAACGGGAGTGACGAGCATGCGCTGTAGCCCCGAAAAGTGTTGTTGCATATCGTCACCCGGCAGCTAAGAATGAGGTTATGAGCACGCTGTGAAAGTAAACGTCAAGAAGTCAGCCAACACGCCTCGTCTGCATTATTTATAATTAGACATATACAGTGTGATTTTGTTTTGTTTACAAGGAAAGAAAAACAAAAGTTAAAAAAGGGAAATGTCATGCTGCGGTTGCTTTAAGAACGTTGTGACAGCTGCCGTAAAGGAGGTGTGTTGCTAGCCTGGTTGCTATGTTTCCGGTTGGTCGTAAAAGTGTTCGTCATTTGTTTGTACCCTGCTCAAATCTCTCAGTAAAGTTATTCATTGGATTATACATTTTGTTTTGAACTTTATTACACCTTGGAGCACTTTCTCCCGTCCATTTTTTTCCTGCTTTCGCTATCTGCTCCTAATGACTGAGCTACGTGACGCCATTTCTTGTGATGTCACACGGGGCATTTCTGGTCGGGACGGGATTCGAATAAAGAACCAACTCTTTTTCTTTACTATAGTGGTCTCGATAACGGGTACCGGTTCTCAAAAAGGGATTCGAGTCCGAGGACTCGGTTCTTTTCTTATCGAACAACCGGAAAAAACGGTTTCGAGTATCATCCCTATGCAGGAGTGGGGCATACATGTGCACGGTAGTGTTAGCGCTGAGGGCAGGCGCTGTATCAGTATTGTGACCACAGTGTACACCAAGGGCTCTTTAGGGTCCTAGTGCCTGGCATACAACCCTTCTGTTTATTTGGCCATGCCTGCCTAATTATCATGTCAACTGTGAATATTAAAAACAGAGTGAAAGACAAAGGAAATTAAGTTCAGTGACTCCACTTTAAATTTACTATGTCTGTTTAAGTGACGTAAACGAGTACTGTGGGGGATGTAGGAGGAAACACACATTTCCATGCCTATTTGAATATATCAGTGGTGGGCTGTCAGGGCGAGCATTGATTGATTGATTGATTTAAACTTTTATTAGTAGATTGCACAGTTCAGTACATATTCCGTACAATTGACCACTAAATGGTAACACCCGAATACGTTTTTCAACTTGTTTAAGTCGGGGTCCACGTAAATCAATTCATGGTACAAATATATACTATCATCATAATGCAGTCATCACACAAGTTAATCATCAGAGTATATACATTGAATTATTTACAATCCGGGGGGTGGGATGAGGAGGGTTTGGTTGATAACAGCATACTTCAGTCATCAACAATTGCATCATCAGAGAAATGGGCATTGAAACAGTGTTGGTCTGACTTGTACAGCGAGCAGAGAACATATTGAGTTCAGAAAGCATAAGAACAAGTATATACATTAGAAATACACTTGATTATTTACATTTGGTTATTTACAATCCAGGGAAGTGGGAGGTGGAAGAGGGAGGGTGGTAGTCAAGGGTTGAAGTTGCTTGGAGGTGTTGTTTTAGTGCAGTTTTGAAGGAGGATAGAGATGCACTTACTTTTACACCTGTTGGGAGTGCATTCCATATTGATGTGGCATAGAAGGAGAATGAGTTTAGACCTTTGTTAGATCGAAATCTGGGTTTAACGTGGTTTGTGGAACTCCCCCTGGTGTTGTGGTTATGGCGGTCATTTACGTTAAGGAAGTAGTTTGACATGTACTTCGGTATCAGGGAGGTGTAGCGGATTTTATAGACTAGGCTCAGTGCAAGTTGTTTTACTCTGTCCTCCACCCTGAGCCAGCCCACTTTGGAGAAGTGGGTTGGAGTGAGGTGTGATCTGGGGTGGAGGTCTAAAAGTAACCTGACTAGCTTGTTCTGGGATGTTTGGAGTCTAGATTTGAGGGTTTTGGAGGTGCTAGGGTACCAGGAGATGCAAGCGTAATCGAAAAGGGGTTGAACGAGAGTTCCCGCTAGAATCTTCAAGGTGCTTTTGTTGACCAGAGAGGAGATTCTGTAGAGAAATCTCGTTCGTTGCACTGTAAAAAAAAATTCTGTAAAAAAACGGTCATCTACTGGCAGCTACGGCTGCCAAACGAAAACCATCAAATTAAAGTAAAACATTGTAAACCAAATAATGATCACAAACATTATATTTACAGACATTGTCATGAAACGTTTTGCGGAAATATATCGTAATTTTACCTATTTTTACCAAATTATTAAGATCAACCACCTTTAATAAAGTTACGATGCAAACAGTTCTGCAGAAAAATACCTTTATTCTACAGCATGGGTGTCAAATTTGGCCCGCCGTGAAATTTCACTTGGCCCTTGAGGCGATATCAAATTAACACTAAAGCTGGCCCGCCGATTATATATTGCGGCGGTGCCGCGGTAACACCGCATTCACTGCTAATTCCTATACTTGCCAACCCTCCCGAGAGTCTTCAAAACTTCAGCACCCCTCTCGAAAATCGTCACGTCAGCTTTTCAGCCAGTCCAACGAGTGCTGGCCCAGTCACATAACATGTGCGGCTCCTGTACGCACACACGAGTGATTGCAACGCATACTTCCTCAACAGCCATACAGGTTACACTGACGGTGCCAGTATAAAAAACTTTAACACTGTTAGAAATATACGCCACACTGTGAACCCACACCAAACAAGAATGACATACACATTTCGGGAGAACATCCGCACCGTAACACAACATAAACACAACAGAACAAATACCCAGACCCCTTTGCAGCACTAACTCTTCCGGGATGCTACAAGGTGTGTGTGTGTGTGTGGGGGGGGAGGTTTGGTGGTAGCGGGGGTGTATTTTGTAGCGTCCCGGAAGAGTTAGTGCTGCAAAGGATTCTGGGTATTTGTTATGTTGTGTTTATATTGTGTTACGGTGCAGATGTTCTCCCGAAATGTGTTTGTCATTCTTGTTTGGTGTGGGTTCACAGTGTGGCGTATATTTCTAACAGTGTTAAAGTTTTTTATACTGGCACCGTCAGTGTAACCTGTATCACTGTTGATGAAGTATGCATTGACGTGACGATAGCTCGTAGAGTACGTTAAAGGTTAATTTGTTCAACCTTGGCCGCGGCTCTGTTCAGTTTTAAATTTTGGCTCACTCTGTATTTGAGTTTGACACCCCTGTGTTAGTTTGTTAGTATGGACATACACTTTTATATAACAAGCTACATATTTAATGAAAGATAATTACTGTAATTTTACATGAATTTGAAAGTAATTTAAGAAAACAGAAAATGCTATGTATAATTAATTTGGCATTTTTCTGTAAAAAAAATAGAAATATACATAGTTTGTCATTACTGGCATATTACTTAAAATAACAGGCGGATTGTTTATTTACAGATAATATCTTCAATTCTACAGTTTTATAAAGTATTTTTAAAAAAATAGAAAAATTACAGTAGAAATTTAGAGTAAATTAACCATACAAATAGGATTTTTTTTTACTGTGTGGTTGACCTTTCTGATTACCTTGGTTGCCATTTTATCACAGGAAAGATTAGCCTCTAGAATGGAACCTAGGTAGGTGACCTCATCTTTCCTGGTGAGGCCTCCAAGGCCTTCTTTGCTGTCCTAATCACTATCGGAAGCATATAAAATATACATATACAAATACAATTTAAATTATAGTGTTTTATTAATTTAATCCCAATAGTTACCTTAATTTTGTAGTGTGTATCTTGGCTGCACTACTTAATACACTTGTAAGTGTG
Source organism: Entelurus aequoreus (assembly GCF_033978785.1). NCBI lineage: Eukaryota > Metazoa > Chordata > Actinopteri > Syngnathiformes > Syngnathidae > Entelurus > Entelurus aequoreus. The sequence continues at coordinate 25,824,311 of NC_084749.1, forward strand.
GTAGATTTGTCCAATAAGATTACAGCTTCTATTTGTTGCTATGTCAATCTAATCTGGCCCAGGCTTTCAGAATCAGGTGTGCTGGCCTATGTCACCCAAATTATATCAGCAATTGGTCTGTTTCACTAACCAGTCAGATTTTACATACATCTCACAGGGCCAGCTAGCTAGCCCCGTATAACGTCAACATTTTTCCGTTTTCTGATTGGTTGTTTATAGCCAAACTGTTTTACAAATTGTCTCTCGTAATCTGAAAAGGAGAATACTGGGGGGGTAACGCTACGTGTATTTGTATTGAACCGTTTCGGTACGGGGGTTTCGGTTCGGTTCGTAGGTGTACCGAACGAGTTTCCACACGAACATATGAAGTAGCCGCCTAAACTAAAGTCTTAACAAGCTGCTCCGCTTTCTGCCTCTTCACTCAGCATCCAGCATTGTCCCACCCACACAACCATCTGATTGGTTACATGCAGAGCGGTAACAGCCAATCAGCAGTGCGTATTCAGAGCGGTAACAGCCAATCAGCAGTGCGTATTCAGAGCGCATGAAGTCAGTGCTTAGCGTTTAGCAGGTAAGCATCAGGCTGCGGACTCTCCCCAAATTATAATAAACACCTCCCAGTCAACTATTAGTAACATCACTACGAGCCCATTGACCTTCTAGAAATATAAAAGGCAGCTCAGCTCGCTCGCAGTCCTGGCTTGAGGTGAAGGCTAATTCGCTTTTAGCCTAACGTTAGCTCATTTTGCGGTGTGTGTGTGTGTGTGTGTGTGTGTGTGTGTGTGTGTGTGTGTGTGTGTGTGTGTGTGTGTGTGTTACGGACAGCAAAGCCCTGTCTGTCTGTTATTTCACTTTACCTTTTTCTGTGTTGATTGAGCTGTGTTGAAGCAGCAAAAAAGGACATTATGTTAAATGAAGAGTTTCTGTCTCTGATAGTTGATATAATAATGTAAGTGCATCATTAAGCCAACATGAACTCCATGGTGTTCAGGGATGAAGAGTCTCTCCTATTGCTATTGTACTATTTTTTCAGCTATAGTTACATTAATCATTAGTAATGGAGCAGCCTAGTTTTGAATGGCAAGGTCCCTGCTATCACATGTTGATAAAAATATAACATTTACATATTAAAAATCAACTACAGGCTTCCCAAATGCTGTAATAAATTAAGCATGATGAGTTGACTTGAAACTGTTTAATGTTGCACTTTTTATATGTAGAAGAAAAGTTTTGTCATTTTATTTAATCTGAGCAACAACTTGAGGCAGTTTAATGTTGATTAACGTGGGCAGAATTATTATAGTGTTCCCAATGTTAAAAGGATAAAGCTATTGTTTACAAATTTGGTAAATAAATAACCAAAAAAATTAATATTTTGTTGTTTTCTTACTGTACCGAAAATGAACCGAACCGTGACCTCTAAACCGAGGTACGTACCGGACCGAAATTTTTGTGTACCGTTACACCCCTAGAGAATACATTTTAGATCATGTTCAAAGTTACTACATGTACCAGAAATGTAATTCAGGCAAATCGCAGACTATGTCTCCCAGCCGGCTTGGGAACGCCTCGGGATCCCCTGGGAAGAGCGAAGTTTGGGCTTCTCTGCTGAGGCGGCTGCCCCCGCTACCCCACTTCGGATAAACGGAAGAAGATGGGTGCGGATGGATGGATCACAGCATGTCATTTCAACAAAAATTAGCTTGTGCGGGACAGGAAGACACACACACAAAATAAAGCACGGACACAAAGTAAAACAACCAATTTATTTTCAAAATAAAATATGCCCTGTTCAAGGCTGATTGTATTTCACACCTTGAAAATGTCATGAGCGGGAAAAGGTCAAATGGTGAACATTTTCCAAACATTATTCCACCTTGTGGAAACGATAATGGGTAAATGCTTTTTCTGGGGTTTCAAAATCAAATAATCATGCATGTTACAGGCATAGCCTAGAACAGCTTTTTCGGGGGTTTGTGTGAACTTTGACCTGACACGGGAAAAGCAGGGAAATGGTTAGCGGGAGTTGAATGAGTGTGTGCAAAGCTTGGCAGAAGGGTTGTTGCTGCTGTGTTGTAGCTTGCTAAGAATACAAAAATAAAGTATAAAGACAAAACTGTCTTCAATTGCATGAAGGGTCAGTGTACATCACAGGCACCGTCGGGGAGTATTGACGGACGGCCTAGCATGGAAACGTTTCGCAGTGAAGCCGTTAAGTAGCCGTTACGCATCCAATGGAAATCATGGATTAGAACTTGTGTTAATTGTGGGCTGTAAAAGCCGCATTGAGAGCATCCCATAGATTACTGCAGAGCTTTATGTTTCAGCCATCAACAAATTATTTAACCCTAAATGATAAAGTGGGGACCCTAATTCTTATCATGTGTTTTGTACAAAATACATAAGAAATGTAAATTTACTGGTATCAAGCAAAATAAAATAATTAAGGACTAATAAGAACTAAAATGAAACTAGTAAATGTATTAAAGGTTAGTGAAACACACAATTACAACCTTTTAAAACGGGTGAACCAAAATCTTCATCATCTAGAAACAATTAACTCTTTTAAGCATTCTCAGCCTCAACTATGTTAGTACGTCTCATGGGAAGGAAGTTTAATTAGCATGTTTGACTGACTTTGTTGTCACTGATGGGAGATACTCAAGAACCTGAATCACAATATACTCATGCATGGTACACTTTGACTTAGATAAATCTTTCACAGCAACATAATTCATTAAAGCACACCCCACCTGACTATTATAATGAACAAAATCACACTATAGACCTTCAGTATAAGTACATAGCCCTTGCTGTATGTTGTACAGAACATGTACATTTGGAATTATCCGGTATTGTTTATAGCGAGGCCATATGTGGGAATGCAATAATGGCCTATAAATTAATGGCCTGACACATCAAATCTGGATTAAAGCACCCCACACGGTTGAAAAAAGTCTACATTGGCACAATATGGTTGACCATGTTTTCATATACTATGATACAGAACAGTTAGACCTAGCGTGACCTTTATTGGAAAATAGTTTTGACATCCAGACAGAAAACGAGTTATCCTCTGTGGTAATATTATCTCCCACTTATGTTCTCATTACATTTGAGGAACCATTTTTCACCTGTTTATTTTTGTCTTGTGGTTGGTTCAATGCTGAAACCTAAGGACACAATTACTCTCATGCTGGGTGTACACCTGTGCCCCACCTGCGTTATCTGATTATATTCCATTACACACCTACATGCCTCCATTACATGATAAACCACACACATTCGGCACTAGACACAAATAAATATTTTCTTATTTTTGAGCCTTAACTGTTCTACCACTGTTCTACACTTTCTTGAATTATAACTTAAGCTGCTGTGCTCTCTTGTTTTCTTCTTCCCCGCTGTACCTTACTGTACCTCCTCATCACCACTGTCTTTACCATCTTTTTCTACTTTCTCCTTACATTTTTCACCTCTTTTCTTTTATTGCCCCAACATTTTTCCCTTATCGTCCTCCCCTAGAGGTATCGATACCCAGAAGAGGAAGGGGCTTCGCTAAGTGCACCACAATTTCACCAGCATACCTGTCTTCAGCACCCTATGGGAGTTACCAGAGAGCTGACTGATGGAGGGACTCTAGGGAGGGAAGGGATGGATCAGGGGACCTGGAGAAGAGAGGGGAAGGGAACTGGAACTATGGAAAGAAATATAGGAAGAGACATGGAGAGATCCCTGATGAGGGATGGATCTCTCAGGCGGCACTGTAATCTCCGCGGGGCGGAGCTGGTTCAGGTTGCGGAGCGACAGCTATCGCAGATTCAGCATGTCCATGGATACGTCACCCACACACACATCGAACCTGCTCAGGTAACTCCTGATTTTTTTCAACATCAGTTTGAGTTTACAAACTGAAATGCTCCTTCGACTTGTAATTGGCCAGTTAGAAAAATGGTCAAGGAAAAATTTATATATTAATTTGATATGGTAGTAAATACAAAACAAGTGTTTCCCACTGAGCTATCTTGATTACAAGAAAACCTTGTCCCCAATAATATTGTCATTAAATTGCTAAAAAATGTGTGTATACAGAAAACATGTCTGAGCAAGCTGCTCACTTTTTGGCCCAGTTTGTGGCATGACAAAAAGGCTAATCATTTACATAAGACCTCCCTTAAACTGAATTTCTACTCCATGACTGGGTAGCTACCTTGGAAAATGTCCTTTTCTACTACCCGGGGACCAATATATATATATATATATATATATATTTTTTAATTAAATCAACATAGAAAAAACACACGATACACTTTCAACTAGTGAATCAACCCAAAAAAACCCTCCCTCCCCCATTCACACTCATACACACCCACTCACACAAAAGGGGTTGTTTCTTTCTGCTACCAATATTTCTGGTTCCCACAACATGGACAACACTTCTGCAAGGGACACAGTCCCTGAAGCACACTTGATTGTATGTGCTGCTGGTCCACTAACATTTTCATTTAATTACTTTTTAAAAAAAAATATTATTATTATTATTATTTTAATGTAATTATTTTTATATTGTTTTACTTTCTTTTTATCCAAGAAAATATTTATTTATCTTATCTAAAAAAAAAGGACCTTATCTTCACCAGACCAGGTTGTAAATTAAATTAGATTTGTTTAAAGGGTTTTTAAAACCAGGTCCAGTCCAGATTATGTCCAAGTCGTTCAGCAACACACACCTTCATTCATGTACACTGAAAATAAAAAATAAAAAATGAAAACACAACAGATTGCATACAATATATAAACAAAATTACATTTTCCAAAAAAAAAAATTATGTACAGTCCAGATTATGTTCAGGTCACTCAAAATTAGGGAACACAACAACAGATAGCATATAATCTATAAACATAATTACACTTTCAACATAAGCCTTTGAGGACTTCCCATCTTTTTTAATGTTTTTTGGCATCATTATCGTTTTCAACCATGTAACTCTCTAAAGTTAAAAAATACTGAATAAATGTTTTAAAGAAAGTAATACTAAGTGAATATCTGTTTTTGGCCTTAAAAATAAACCTTTTACCGAGTGCTATAATTAAATTGATTAAATCATGATTGTCAATGAACTCTCCCAAAATAACAGAAACCACATCAAGCTTCATAAACAAACCAATCCTTAAACACATTTTTTCAACTTCCACCCAAAACGAAGACACAATATGACAATACCAAAACAAATGCAGGGTGGATTCAGACTCCTGACAACAAAATCGGCAGTCATCTGACTCTGTCATATTCCATAATTTTAACATTTTCCCCGTGGGTAAGAAGTTATAAATCATTTTTATTTGAAAATAACGATTTTGCACATCAATAGTAGTTTTATAGATTAGTTTGAATATGGCATCCCACGGCAACGGGCAGTCAAAAAAGTCCTCCCATTTTCCATATGTGTTATATGGGACAGCCTTCAAAGATTTATTTATTAAATAAAATATATATATTTTTCCATTTATTTTAGTTCCTTTTTGCCAACTCGAATTTCTTATTAGAGGTTTACAAACTAATAATTTAGTAGTTCCATAATTAATTATTTTTTTCCATCTTTTCCCAATTACTCCAGTTAGTTGATTAAATGAAAAGCTTGAACAAGCATCACCATACATAGTTATAAATTCATCATACTTCATAATCTTACCATTCTCATTGATAATATCATTGACAAAAATGATTCCTCTTTCAAACATATTTTTCCAAAAGAAAGGCTTTCCATCTATTACAATATTAGAGTTCATCCATATTATCTGCTGCAAAATATCGTCTCTTTTTTCTGGCACATAAAATTGAAAACACCACCATGAGTGGATTGTTTCCTTTATGAACCCCGCCATGTTTCCCAGCAGACTCTCTACATAAGAAAAATGGGAGGCGATCAATATTACTGTATGTCAAATCCCAAAATTAGGAAGAGCTGCAGTGTTGAATACACAGATACACATCAATACATTACCTCCCAACCACTTATGATATCAGAGCAGAGTGGATTAATTTTAAATACGACAAGCGATAAAAAATGGATGAATGGATGATTTTTTGCAATTTTTGTTGGGTCCCAAGACCTCGGTTGGGAATGTAGGGAAGCTTTGTCTCCAGCTCTAGTGCTGAAGTCTGGAATGTTTGGATTTGAGGGCTAATCTCCTTCTTTCCTTCCTTATAATTGCAAAGTACAAAATACTTCATTGCTCATATGCCCTTTAAAAGACCCACTTCACATCAGACTGCCGAGAAGAGAGTTGGTTGAGCAGTGGACTCATTTGCATGAGACAGAACAGCCCCCAAAACCAATTACTCTATTTTAATCACCGCTGTTAATTGAAGACTTTTCAATGTTCTGTAATTTTTTAACCATGGGCTATTTTGACCAAAGCATCTTAGTGGAATCAAGACAACTAGTAATATTTTTAATTTGAATTTTTTTTAATAATTCTTCAAATAATATAAAACAATTGCATCTACCAGCAATTTAAAACACATACCTCTGTGAATGTTATAGATCAGGGTTGACCCAAGTGGTTCTCGCGGCACAAATTGTTCCCTGTCAAGTTGTTTCACTTGTCCTGCCAAAGGGTGGCTTCCCAAATGTAACACATTCATACTGACCTCTTACAAGCTACATAATGTTTTGGGGCTAAACTCCTCACTCATGGTGCTGTGGCACGGTACGCTTAAAATCCAATGTTTGGCCCGCAGCCAATTCAAATTTTTATTTTACACTTTGGCCTTGGAGGCGAAACGTTTGGGCACCCCTGTTATCAAGCCCCTACTAGGCTCTGTGTGCTCTTGTTTTTTGCTTCTATTTTGGTGAACTTGTTGAGGCAACTCAACAATTCTGAGTGCAAACCAATGTCGAGGAACATGCATGTTTTATAATAAGATTTTTTCAGACTTTATTTTCTATAAATGTATATGTGCACAAACCTATTTTAGTACCATGGGACTATATCTACAGAACTGAAGTTGACTCATTAGAGTAACAGGATTTTTTTTTTAGCATATCATTAGAAAATGCATGAAATATAGCCACATGTTGACAAATAACAATAAACAAATTACATCAAAAATAATTTTGGTAAAAGGATTGTGCTAATATATTGTCACAGATAAAATGTCATCCAATGTACAGAGAAAATCAATGAGTAAACTTACTTTGGCCTACAGGATCTGAATGATACAACTTCCTGTGTGATCATGTGACTTGTGAAATAATCCACATTTTTCAGAGGAGGTAATGTTAAGGTAAGAGAACTGAGTAACCCAGGCGAACACCTAGTTTCAATTGTAAGTTAAGAAAAATTACGTACATTTACCAAAAAGTTTACCAAATGTATACGTTAGGATAAGGAGTTAAGATAAGGAGTAACACAAATCTGTAAAAAAAAAAAAAAAGATTTAATTTAGATTACATGCTAAAATAACATGTTTGGAAGGGGGCAAAAAATATATATATATTTTTTTCTGGCATTAAATGTACAGTAGCTTAAATGAATCTTTTAACTTGTATTTATTGAACACGCAATCAGTGCTAAGTGCAGAACACTTTGCTTAATAAAGCAATATTTTACATTTACTTTACTGTGCATTTATGTATTAATTTCCTCGGGACACACTGACACTGATCGGTAGAATTGCCTTTAGATTCCTTAGATTGATGCACAGAGATTTAATAACATATATGCACAGTTAAATAACATTCAACTATTATATCAGGGAACAATTAAACTGTGATTTTGCAACAAATTATCTCGTTTTAACCGATGTCTGTGAAAGCAAAGTACTGACTGCTTTGCTTAGAGTATAAATAGATCACAATGAACATACTTTAAAAATTAAATTTTACATTGCATTTAATTGTTTTTATCTCGAGCTGTCGTCTATTGTTATTATACAGGGTTCTTGTGGATCTTGCTGTTTGTTTGTGTAGAAAAATTATAACAATTTGTCATTGGTGGGTTATCACAATAAGCTGAGTGAAGGCGCAACAAACCAAACTTGAAAACCCTGGGAAGCAACAAATAACTAAATGCACTAATTTAATGAGGAAATAAATAGGTGGCAAAACAATAAGAGGTCCAACACAAAACAGTAATGAGTAGTCCAAACAGGACTGTGATAAAGATGTTGCTATGTAGCTCCACCTTGTGGCTTGACACTACACCCCATATAGCGCCCCTTAAAGGCCTACTGAAATGAAATTTTCTTATTTAAACGGGGATAGCAGGTCCATTCTATGTGTCATACTTGATAATTTCGCGATATTGCCATATTTTTGCTGAAAGGATTTAGTAGAGAACATCAACGATAAAGTTCGCAACTTTTGGTCGCTGATAAAAAAGCCTTGCCTGTACCGGAAGTGGCGTGACGTCACAGGTTGTGGAGCACCTCACATCTGCACATTGTTTACAATCATGGCCAGCAGCAGCGAGAGCGATTCGGACCGAGAAAGCGACGATTACCCCATTAATTTGAGCGAGGATGAAAGATTCGTGGATGAGGAAAGTGAGAGTGAAGGATTAGAGGTCAGTGGAAGCGATTCAGATAGGGAAGATGCTGTGAGAGGCGGGTGGGACCTTATATTCAGCTGGGAATGACTAAAACAGTAAATAAACACAAGACATATATATATATACTCTATTAGCCACAACACAACCAAGCTTGTATTTATATGCCACAAATAAATCCGCATAACAAACACCTCCCCCCTCCCGTCCATATAACCCACCAATACAACTCAAACACCCGCACAACACACTCAATCCCACAGCCCAAAGTACTGTTCACCTCCGTAAAGTTCATACAGCACATATATTTCCCCAAAGTTACGTACGTGACATGCACATAGCGGCACGCACGTACGGGCAAGCGATGAAATGTTTGGAAGCCAAAGCTGTACTCACGGTAGCGCGTCTGCTATCCAACTCAAAGTCCTCCTGGTTGTGTTGCTGTAGCCAGCCGCTAATACACCGTTTCCCACCTACAGCTTTCTTCTTTGCTGTCTTCATTGTTCATTAAACAAATTGCAAAAGATTCACCAACCAGATGTCCAGAATACTGTGGAATTTTGCGATGAAAACAGACGACTTAATAGCTGGCCACAATGGTGTCCCAATATGTCCGCACAATCCGTGACGTCACGCGCAAACGTCATCATACTGAGACGTTTTCAGCAGAATATTTCGCGGGAAATTTAAAATTGCACTTTACTAATCTAACCCGGCCGTATTGGCATGTGTTGCAATGTTAAGATATTGATATATAAACTATCAGACTGCGTGGTCGGTAGTAGTGGGTTTCAGTAGGCCTTTAAAACTTCACTTGGCAGATTTAGGGTGCATGGTTAAAATCTAATATGTGATCACCTTATTGTTAATTCATATCATACAATGCGGTCCTGATTTGTTTTGAGATTCTGCACTGATCAAACATATTTAACCACATGTTTTTCAAGGCCATCTGTCCTTGTTTTGTAAAGTACACATACCATTAAGCTAACTAACATTAGCATCACTATCACATTGTTATTGTATGTCGCTGTTGGCGAATGTGCAGGTTATTTTAAGCGCTTCACCTTCCCGAATGTTTCATTTGGCATGCTTTTGTATGACAGATGGGTGTGCCATCTTGTTCTCCCTATGTACTTGTTCCCTTCTCGCTCCTTTTCTTGCACACAGCCTGCGTCTTTTTCTCTCTATGGGAGAGAAACACACCCATTCCTCCTTTTCTGTTAAATGTTATGTATCCTTCTTATAAATAATCCATGTACAAGAATGTTCTGTTCCACCATGCACTGGTCGTCACATCTCCATTAATAGAAAGAACTAGGAAACTGTTTGTTAATGCTGAAAGAAGAACCTGACAATGGGCCTAGGTTATTTCCAGAATTGATATGTGCATGCTTTTCCCCTTGTTTAGTTTATACTAACTAGTATGTGCAAGAAAGTAACACCTGTATGTGGTGAGTTATACAATGCTGATGTCTATACATCATAGGAAAAATCTCCAGAAGCTCCATTTGATGGTGAAGTGAGGCCTTACCAACAAGGGGACTATATGAATGAAGCCCTAGCCCCACCATTCTCATCCCTCTATTCTAAAAGCCATGCCCACTACAAGGTAAAGCTGCCTCTGAGTCGGTTTCATGAGTTAAACATTGCATTATAGGATATTTCATTTAATTTTCTGTTTTTTAATCATTGGTTTCTTTTGTTTTTGTACCATACATAACATACTGAATCTGTTTTATACTTTGTTTATTTTTGTTTTAGATATGGCTATGAATGTTCTCATTCATCCAGGTCATTGTCATCTCTTATAAGATATGTTTTTGCTACAGAATACTGACATTTTATATGTAGTTATTGTTTTTAAACAGAAGGAGGCAGTAGAGGTCTTAGAGGTAGGCTAAACCTTTCATAAAACTATCCATTATCTCTGCAGTCTATACTGTTCCAGAAGATCATGCAAACTCCACGCACGCCTATGTCAAGTTTTGAGCCGAGAACATTCTTGCTGTAAGGCTGTAGATCTAATGTGCACTAAATCTGATACCACATTCTGTATAGACCTGATCAAAATGATTACCATTAAACGTAACAATTATTTGACTTCAAGCATGTTATTGTTACGTCATATTGTTGTTGCTATTGTAAATGATGACCGAAGTTGAACGTTGACTCTAAGGCTGGGCGATATGGCCTTTTATTAATATCTCCATATTTTTAGGCCATGTCACGATACACGATATATATCTTGATATTTTGCCTTAGCCTTGAATTAACAGTTGATGCATATAATCACACCAGTATGATGATTATGTGTCTACATTAAAACATTCTTGTTCATACTGCATTAATATATGCTCATTTTAAACTTTCATGCAGACAGGGAAATCACAACTAATTCAATTTACCAATATTGTATTTATTAAACAGTTATTAAGCAGTAGCACAAACATTCATGTAATTTCAAAACAGAAAGTGCAAGATTGTCAGATACATTTTAAAAGAAGCCGAGAACCTTCTTGCTGTAAGGCTGTAGATCTTATGTGCACTAAATCTGATACACATTCTGTATAGACCTGATCAAAATAATTACCATTAAACGTAACAATTATTTGACTTCAAGCATGTTATTGTTACGTCATATTGTTGTTGCTATATTAAATGATGACCGAAGTTGAACGTTGACTCTATGGCTGGGCGATATGGCCTTTTATCAATATCTCCATATTTTTAGGCCATGTCACGATACACGATATATATCTTGATATTTTGCCTTAGCCTTGAATTAATACTTGATGCATATAATCACACCAGTATGATGATTCTATGTGTCTGCATTAAAACATTCTTGTTCATACTGCAGTAATATATGCTCATTTTAAACTTTCATGCAGACAGGGAAATCACAACTAAGTAAATTTATCAATATTGTATTTATTAAACAGTTATTAAAAGCCTACTGAAATGAATTTTTTTTATTTAAATGGGCATAGCAGATCCATTCTATGTGTCATACTTGATCATTTCGCGATATTGCCATATTTTTGCTGAAAGGATTTAGTAGAGAACAACGACGATAAAGGTCGCAACTTTTGGTCGCTGATAAAAAAAAGCCTTGCCTGTACCGGAAGTAGCGTGACGTCACCGGAGGAAGGACTCCTCACATTTTCCCATTGTTTACAATGCAGCGAGAGAGATTCGGACCGAGAAAGCGACGATTACCCCATTAATTTGAGCGAGGATGAAAGATTCGTGGATGAGTAAAGTGAGAGTGAAGGACTACAATGCAGTGCAGGACGTATCTTTTTTCGCTCTGACCATAACTTAGGTACAAGGGTTCATTGGATTCCACACTTTCTCCTTTTTCTATTGTGGATCACGGATTTGTATTTTAAACTACCTCGGATACTATATCCTCTTGAAAATGAGAGTCGAGAACGCGAAATGGACATTCACAGTGACTTTTATCTCCACGACAATACATCGGCGAAGCTCTTTAGCTACTGAGCTAACGTGATAGCATCAGGCTCAAATGCAGATAGAAACAAAATAAATAAATCCCTCACTGGAAGGATAGACAGAAGATCAACAATACTATTAAACCATGGACATGTAACTACCCGGTTAATAATTCCCAGCTTGGCAAAGCTTAACAATGCTGTTGCTAACGACGCCATTGAAGCTAACTTAGTAACGGACCTCACAGAGCTATGATAAAAAACATTAGCGCTCCACCTACGCCAGCCCTCATCTGCTCATCAACACCCGTGCTCACCTGCGTTCCAGCGATCGACGGAAGGACGAAGGACTTCACCCGATCATCCGTGCGGTCGGCTAGCGTCGGCTAGCGCGTCTGCTATCCAAGTCAAAGTCCTCCTGATTGTGTTGCTACAGCCAGCCGCTAATACACCGATCCCACCTACAACTTTCTTCTTTGCAGTCTTCATTGTTCATTAAACAAATTGCAAAAGATTCACCAACACAGATGTCCAGAATACTGTGGAATTTTGAGATGAAAACAAAGCTTTTTTGTATTGGATTTAATGGGGTACCAATACTTCCGTTTTCTCCGTGACGTGACGCGCATACGTCAACATATATAGACGTTTTCAACCGGAAGTTTAGCGGGAAATTTAAAATTGCACTTTATAAGTTAAGCCTTATTGGCATGTGTTGCAATGTTAAGATTTATTGGCATGTGTTGCAATGTTAAGATTTCATCATTGATATATAAACTATCAGACTGCGTGGTCGGTAGTAGTGGGTTTCAGTAGGCCTTGATGCAGTAGCACATGTAATTCATGTAATTTCAAAACAGAAAGTGCAAGATTGTCAGATACATTTTAAAATAAGCTATAAGTTCACTTTTGTGCATGATGTCACTAAGATGACATATCAAAACAACACTAAATTAAAGTACACTTTTTGTACAGAACGCCACTACAATATGTTAAAACAAATAAAGTGCACTTTTGTGCATGATGTCACAAAAGATATTTCAAAAACTGTAAAATAAAAATTAGCTGCATAATAGGAAATCAAATTGTGTATGTCCTTCGCTATGTGGTAGGTTACTGCGGACGTTATCTCCTGTTTTTGACTATTTTTTTCATACGGTGTTGATCTGAAAATGGAAGACGCCAGGCTCAATTGGTTCAGTGCTGGTTGCTTCGGCATTTTGTTGGGTGTGGCACCGGCCGGAAATGTTGACATGCAGAGTTTCAAGCACTTTAGCGGGTGACTTTTCAAATGATGTTGTAGCAACGCTTTTTGCCACATACTTTACATATTACGGTTGTCTGTTCAACATCTTTCCGCTTGAAGACAAACCACCGCCAGACGATGGACCCCGTGCTGTTTTTCTTGGGAATTAATTCTTCCTCCGTTTGTTACCAAATTCGCACCTTCTCTCTCTCGTATTACCACTTGCACCGCTCTGCTTGCACCACTTGCTACAGCTAACCTTACCCATATCGCTACCTCTCTGCTCGGCGAGAGCGTATGACGTTGCACGCGTGACAGTATGTGACGTATGTAACAAGGTGCGCTTGTTTTATGTCTCTGTGAGAAGGAGAGACAAGAAATAGTGAGAAAAGCCTGTAGTTTAATGCCCGCAGCTAAAAGCAACTGCGTGAGAACGTATACTCGAATACTCACGAAATAGTCATTTTCTACATCGCACAGAGACAAACCCACGATGTATCGAGTATATTCGATATGTTGCCCAGCCCTAGTTGACTCTACTGTATAACCTTAGTTAGAAAATGCTCACATAAACACTGGTTGTCTGTCTCTAGCACACAAATACTGTGAGACGCAAAGGTCACACAGAGACCACAGTGGCTCTTAGTCATTAAGATTATGCGGCTAATTAGGTCGGAAGGAAAGTCACAGAGGACTATGGAGTGACAAGAGATGGGATAAAGAGAGAATTACTGGCAGACAGATTAAGAGACTGAAGGTAGAATTGTTGCTGTATGTTTATCACCCAGTCAGTTAGCTGAATAACCCTTACTTCTCATCCCAAATCCCTTCTACCACCTGTCGATATAGTAATATAAATCAAAAGTAATGAGAATCACTACTTACTATTTCATATTACCTCAGTAAGGAGGAGGCCAAGTAGCTCTAATATTCACTATGTTTGTAAGCATCATCCCATAATAAGTTAATGATTATTTTGAGGTGGTTCCATATGTGGGAGGAAACAGAGTGTATGTATTCCTTTTCCTTTTCCATATAAATTACTGATAATTAATTCACATAATATATTTTACATATTGACACTTACAATATCCTGTTTGCTTACATTTTGCCATTTCAATGTTGTTCACATCCTGTGTGAAGAAGAAAAAGGAGTTGGAAAAAATTAAAGTCAGTAAAGAAATAGGGAGTTTAAAACAATTTCAGTTTGTGCAGTGTGAAGAAAAAGGTATTAATTAATGTGTTAAAACGAGGACAACAATTTAATTAAATATTTGATAAGTCTAGTAAAACAAGAATACATTTTAGTGATTAATAGACAATAAAGCAATTCAAATAAGTGGAGTCAGGTTCAAGTAAAAAACGTTGAGCACAAATATGTAAATACTCCAGTAAAGATTTTGACTTAATCACCCAATGTATAAGTAGTTTCTGGATATAAATTAAACAATTATTGTTTATTGATGATTAACAAATTAACTGTGTTGT
>NC_084749.1:25844055-25934055 GCF_033978785.1 Entelurus aequoreus
AGGCATGATTTATAATAAAGCACAAACTTTTACCAACTCAGAGGTGATGCAGCAGCTCGGTATGTCGATAGCTGCATAGGACAGTTACCGCTCAGTGATCAATGCACTGCTAAAAGTAGTTCCTCTGTATTAGCGTTTATAATAACAATATCGCTAATACACTTGTTTAAAATTCAGGTCACAACATTTAAATGCAGTATTTTTGGCAGTTTTTTAATGTTTTTTTTACAGTGCTTTTTGGGCGCAATAGTCGCAATGACGTAATGACTCCCATTAGCTTCATTACAGATACCTTGTACTTGCCATGTATTACAAATTAGAATGCATCAAAAAAAGACGTGTTCTTGTTTTGCACAGGGATTGTGAATGACAGGTAAAATTCCCCCCAAAATGCAGTTCCCCTCTAAGCCACACACTTTCAGTGTTACTTTTTGTCAAATGCAAATGTTTGTTCCTTTCAGCTTGCTTCTCCACCACAGCAATGCCACCTTATTTTTCTGCTGGTGAAATTTATGATGATAAATGATAAATGATAAATGGGTTATACTTGTATAGCGCTTTTCTACCTTCAAGGTACTCAAAGCGCTTTGACAGTATTTCCACATTTACCCATTCACACTCACATTCACACATTGATGGCAGGAGCTGCCATGCAAGGCGCTAACCAGCAGCCATCAGAGGCAAAGGGTGAAGTGTCTTGCCCAAGGACACAACGGACGTGACTAGGAAGGTAGAAGGTGGGAATTTAACCCCAGTAACCAGCAACACTCCGATTGCTGGCTCAGCCACTCTACCAACTTCGCCACGCCGTCCCTATGACAGGTTTACGTCCACATCCACCCCTTTTGACTGCAGAAAGTTTGCAACCTTTTGCTATGTTAAAGCAAAATAATGTTTATCTTATCAGCTAGCCTGGCATAAGGCATGCGTGTAATGTGGAGGCCAGTAGGGTGTGCTCCAGCCTTACATTATGCCATTAGAACTGTGTTTCGGCCCAATGAACAAAACCCATACGTTTAACTTGTGTGATTGCGCTGATTCGCAGTCATGTTAGGTCCACTTCCCCTCCTCTGGCACTACTGCAATTCTTCTCAAATAATGCAATGCCAGGGGTGTGTGTGTGACTCCAGGGAATATGCTTTATCATGCTCCACTTTGAAAAGCTTTACACTGCAAAATGTGCTCACTGTAGCCATTAATCCTGACTTCCTTTTTTTGATAATACAATAAATCAGCACAAATTGTTTTATTAATTTTTGTTGTTTAGGTTAAAGTGTTTTATCTCTTGTGCTCTGAAATTAATGTTGCTGATCAAGTTGATTTATTTATTTATTGAGGTTTTTTTTTTTTTCCAGTATCAAATGGTTCACATTGGTCAAGAAAATGTATCGTTTGAATAAGGATGTCTTTATTTTTCTAATTTCAGGCAAATTTAAGCAGTTTAAATATTTTCTGTTATAAACTAAAAAGCAATGTTAATACAAATATTATTTCTTGTATTGTTCTCTTTAATGTTAATAAGGATAGAATGGTATTCGGATGTGTATTTGTAACAAATTATACTATTTATATTAGCGGCAGAGAGTGTGAGTGTTTCTTCTTTCTAAAGGGGCGTAACAGAAAATAATTGAGAATCAACTACAGAAATAGTAGTTAATATTAGCGTAGTTAAGACCGGCCATCTAGCGTCAACTAATGCAAGTGAAATGACTAATTTTTTTTACGAATTCCAACAATTTGTGTTTTATCTTTAACAAATGTGTGTTTTACCTGCTATTTGGCTTACCGGTATCTGTGTACATTTATCCATAGTTTTGTTTTTAGTACTTACTAATAATTGTATTTTTCTTAAAACACAGACCAGGAGTGGCAACCATAATTCATGAAACATTTAACATAATGTCAATAAAACTTTGTATTATATTCTAATCTAAGCCTTTAATATGGCAGACTATATGTAATATGGAAAATTGTAAATTGTTCTTTGAGTGCAACAAGAAAAGCCCAATTTGCCCTTTAATTTATATTTTAACCTTGTAAAATTGTTATGTGAGTGCAATAGGAAAGATATGTTTATTGTATTGTAAGATTTTCTGTTAAAAATAGCCAATATTATATTAGAATTTGGAACTCATAACATGTACACCCATCGTTTTCATATCCTCTCGGTTAGTTCAATTTTGCATATCACGTTTTAAAATCACAGTCTTAACTATCCCATTAAATGCTAATCAATAACCTTGATTCAAAGATTATACGTACTACTTCATGTGTATTTAAGTACCCTTTTAATTCACTTAAGGAGTATTTGGTGTACATCTTTTTTGTCCTACTAATTTCGGCGGTTCTTGAACTCACCATAGTGTGGACTGTGACGCAACAGTTTGTTTACACGTAAAATTTTCCATTCCTTCTTTATCTCATTTTGTCCACCAAATGTTTCATGCTGTGCGTGAATGCACAAAGGTGCGCTCTGTTGTTTTTGACTTATTAGAGTGCTAATCAGGCATATTTGGTCAGTGCATGACTGCAAGCTAATCAATGCTAACATGCTATTTAGGCTAGCTGTATGTACATATTGCATCATTATGCCTCATTTGCAGGTATATTTCAGCTAATTTAATATCCTTTACTTTAATCATTTTTCGTAGTTCCCTTTATTCGAAAAAGTATCGAAAAGTATCGATATACATTTTGGTACCGGTACCACATTATTGGTATCAGGACAATCCTAGTTCTAAGCAACTGCGTGGGTGTTTGTTTTTTTATGCACAAATTAATCACTTACAGCAGGGTGTTTCAGGAAAGGTGCAGGATGGAGGCATTGACAAGTGAGTAGAATTGGACAGAAATTCCTTTAAAAATTATAGTTATGTCTTAACCCCACATAATGACGACGATAATAAAAAAATAACGACCTTGAAGTTGTAGTAAATATAAAAAGATCTTAGAGGCATGCCTATGTTAGACTTCAAAAAACCCTTGTCTACTTTACATAATAGCCGTTTGTTACCCAGCACAGCAGTGGGCAAATGCACTACAACAAAGTAATTCTTCATTTTGAAAAATATTAAAAGTTTTAATGCTCAAATCAACTGCCGTGAAAGTTCCCCAAAATGTATGCAGAATATATTCAACATGTTCAAACACTTACAAATTTTGATATCACTGGACATTTTCGGCAATAGACATGTTTAAAATGTTATAATATTTAGGTCAAATGTTTAATGTTTAGCTTTTGATTTTAGTTAATTATATATCAAGATAACAATATATTTCATGATATAGTATTTTTTCTTAAAATTATATACGTATATACACACAAAATAAACTTCCGTTCATTGTTAGTCCTTTTATTTATAAAGACACATTTTTATTAAAAGGACAAGATAAGAAAGAACAATTTAAAAAACAACAATTTATTTAAAGCCAGCCTTTTTTTCGACATACTGAGAGATTGTCCACTCAACAAATGTGAATTTATGAATAGTATCTGGTGTCTGTGGGACTACCTGTCATAAGGGATGTAAAGGCGCGTCGTTTGGAACGACTTTTTGATAGCATGTTTTGCAGTTTACCGTTGTTTGGTCGGCATCTGACTTTTTGAATCCTTCTTTTTGGCAGAAATTCCTCTTGGTGTTTTGCTGGCTTAACTTCCATTGCGCTCTCCTTCTGCGTAATTTTTGACATTCATGCTGCTGCCAGCTCTCGCACACATGGATGTTATCAGCGTTGTAAAGTTGTTTCATGCGACGTAAATAAAGCTGCAGCGTAGCTGCAGTTACATTAGTGGCAACCCAAATGTTAACATTTTGATATACACATAAAGTAAAATTACCAAACATAATTATTAAAATTATTATTATGACAGACAATAATATTGTGCAGCACTACTCAACATTTGTAATGTAGGTTCTTAAGGCATATACAGCAGCATTGCATTTAGCAGTATCTATATTACACAATAAATCTGTAATATTTTCACACCACTCATTGAGATGGTTTTGAAATATATAAACAATGACTTACCATATTTTAATTTAAATGTATACTATTTCTAACCAACAATTTGTCTTTCAAGTGATAGTGGCAATACTTTTACCTTGGACATTTTTCTGACCCTGTAAATTGAAAAACCTGTCTCTCTATCTCCCTCACAGTATTGTATAGATTATATACCCCTCTACTGTATATATCCTAAGTATTTACTAGGGAAGACTGACAAAGCTCTTTGCTTACCAGAATCGAACAATGGACTAATGGAAGTGCTGGGGACGAGCCAAAAATGAACCAATGCAAAAGACAGTAGCACTGACCTGACTATTGTCTGGACTATGCTGCATTTCACTACAGAAAACTGTTGCAAATAATCTTGATAATTCAGTTGATACTTGTAAGGCTAGGACAATTGAATTCCTTCTTAAAGGGAATAATTACAACACAAATGATCACACACAGTAAGAGCGTAATTTACTAAACTCCTAATACCACGTGCTAAACAGCATGTGCAATATATAAAATAGTGTGTACTATTAGAGAGCGTGTTGTGTGCGATTTACTAACACTGCGTGTACAATTGTAAAGTGGCGCAGATCGCCTTATTTAAATGAGGATTTTGCAATTATTATACGGGGCATCACCATGGAGACACAGTCTAATTTACTGCACATTGATGGTATCATCTGTGGCGTTTTTCTATGTTTTCAAACATGCAGGATACATCCACCACTTTTTATGAGCATTTTAGAAGCAGTCCAAAGTGCATCGACAATGAAACCACATTTTCTTTACTTTTTTACCGCCAAAGGTGTGCTCATTGGAGAGAGGCTGCATTTACTTTGCTCGAGACGCAAAAAAATGCATACTTAAAGATGTTGTTATTATATAAAAACTATTTGGAAATATATATTCTATTTAAAAAAAAAACAAACATCATTAAAAACATTTAAGGACATATCAATTGAATTTGTTTTAATCAGCCCACTTAAGTCCTCTGATATAAAATGATAAAATGATGTTGCTGAATACACAATATGTCTAATATTTTTATTTATTTCTGACCGTCCAAAATGTTGACTCTCACACACACACACGCACACACACACGCACACACACGCACACACACGCACACCTTCTTGTATTTGTTACCTTCTTGCCTACCTGTAGTATTATAATTCAAGTCGTAATTTTACTCAACACAAGTAAAAATTTTACAAGAAAAACTGAATATTTGTGCAATATTATGATAAAAGTTGGAGTTTTACTCAATAACAGTAGCAATTTTACAAGAAAAGCTTAACATTTTGGCAATTTTATGAAAAGAGTCATAATTTTACTCGACAAAAGTCACAATTTTATAAGAAAACTAACATTTTGGCAATATTATATTGAATAATCGGAATTTTACTTGGCAAAATTATGACAAAAGTCATCAAAAAAAATACCATTAAGTAATATATTTACATAAAAACGTAATAATTTTACAAGAAAATATTGCAATATTACAGAAACAGAAAGAATATGAGAAATTGTTCCAAATTTTATAAGAAAAAAGTCGACACTTTAAAGGCCTACTGAAATGAAAATTTTCTTATTTAAACGGGGATAGCAGATCCATTCTATGTGTCATACTTGATCATTTCGCGATATTGCCATATTTTTGCTGAAAGGATTTAGTAGAGCACATCGACGATAAAGTTCGCAACTTTTGGTCGCTGATAAAAAAAGCCTTGCCTGTACCGGAAGTACGGTGACGTCGCAGGTTGAAGGGCTCCTCACATTTCCCCATTGTTTACACCAGCAGCGAGAGCGATTTGGACCGCATTACCCCATTAATTTGAGCGAGGATGAAAGATTTGTGGATGAGGAACGTGAGAGTGAAGGACTAGAGTGCTGTGCAGAACGTATCTTTTTTCGCTCTGACCGTAACTTATTGAATTTCACACTTTCTCCTTTTTCTATTGTGGATCACGGATTTGTATTTTAAACCACCTCGGATACTATATCCTCTTGAAAATGAGAGTCAAGAACGCGAAATAGACATTCACAGTGACTTTTATCTCCACGACAATACATCGGTGAAGCACTTTAGCTATGGAGCTAACGTGATAGCATCGTGCTTAAATGCAGATAGAAACAAAATAAATAAGCCCCTGACTGGAAGGATAGACAGAAGATCAACAATACTACTATCAGGAGACACCGAACCAAACACTGGACCTGTAACCACACGGTTAATGCTGTGCCGCCTGTCGAAGCCTAGCAATGCTGTTGCTAATGACGCCATTGAAGCTAATTTAGCTACGGGACCTCGTCAGAGCTATGATAAAAACATTAGCGCTCCACCTACGCCAGCCCTCATCTGCTCATCAACACCCGTGCTCACCTGCGTTCCAGCGATCGACGGCGCAACGAAGGACTTCACCCGATCATCGATGCGGTCGGCGGCTAGCGTCGGATAGCGTGTCTGCTATCCAACTCAAAGTCCTCCTGGTTGTGTTGCTGCAGCCAGCCGCTAATACACGGATCCCACCTACAGCTTTCTTCTTTGCGGTCTCCATTGCTCATTAAACAAATTGCAAAAGATTCACCAACACAGATGTCCAGAATACTGTGGAATTTTGCGATGAAAACAAAGCTGTTTGTATTGTGATACAATGTATACTTCCGCTTCAACCATCGACGTCACGCGCAAATGTCATCATACATAGACGTTTTCAACCGGAAGTTTCCCGGGAAACTTAAAATTGCACTTTATAAGTTAACTCGGCCGTATTGGCATGTGTTGCAATGTTAAGATTTCATCATTGATATATAAACTATCAGACTGCGTGGTCGGTAGTAGTGGGTTTCAGTAGGCCTTTAAGAAAAAGACTGCTTTTAGTAAAAAAAAAAAAAATTGTTGAATTTTTTGTTGAATTATTTTTTAATCTTCATTATTTACTTCAAGTTATTACAGTATGTCTCTATGTAAATATTTTTTTAATACATTTTGGCCAAAGGGGGCAAATTTCAATTCCTTACACACACTTGTTATTACATATGTTGACCAGAGGAGGAGCATTTTTAAAACTGACACACAGTCAATTTGAAAAATCCCTCCTTTTTGGGACCACCCTAATTTTGATAGATTTCACCACCAGGGGTGCAAATGAGACATTCTCTATTAGATGCAATGGTTTTCCGTATTGGGACCATGATTTTGATCCTAACACACACACACGCGTGCGCGCACACGCACACGCACACAGACACACACACACACACACACACACACACACACACACACACACACACACACACATACACGTAGGATGGAGGATTCTCGTCTGTCCATTGCGCAGTGTAGAACTGTGTCCGCTTGCACGTTCATCTGACACGTGCTAAATAAAATGCAATATAGGGCTGGCAAAACAGTGATGAGTGTTGCTAAATCACCTTCTTCTCCTCAAAGTATTGTGGGCGTTTTGTTGATCAGCATATTTTTTGCTAACTAATAAAGACAGAGACGCAAAAATGTATTACACGCTTTAGTCTGCTCACTTAACAGATGCAATCGCAAATAGAACAGCAATGCGTGTGCCGTGTGGTATCAAGTTTGCACATGCTTTTGTACGAGTATGAAAACCTTAAGTAAATCAGGCCCTAAATTGGCCAAAAAAAATTAATATGAGTGTGCCTATGTACTGTACATAGTCAAGTTAAATCCGTAGAAATTATAGAATTTTAATACAGACTTCAGTCAGCCCTTCGAAATAGTTTAGTAACCTTATTGAAAGTGCACTTGTCTGCTCAATAATCTATAACAAGCCTTTACCTATGATGTAAGGGCAAAGTTTGCTCTCTCAGTCTTTCGATATTAAACATGCATGATGTGTGCTTTTTTTTAATTGGTTCTGAAATATTAATAGACTTGGCATTCTCTTGCTGACATTTGACTAGTGGGTAGGGGAAAGTGAAAGATGAACAAAGGCAGGTGTTTTTTATATGGCCAGCATAGCCATACAGTGTGACATGGTTGTATACTGTACAATAGGTACTGCTAGACATTATGATTAAAAATAAGTTAATGATTTGGTTACAGTTAGTTATGTTGTCAGGCACTTAAAGGGGACCTATTATGCAAAACTAACTTTTCTTACCTATAAATACCTGGTTGTGTGTATTTGGGATCGGCATAAGTCCAGAAATGCTTAAATCAAACCATGGAGGTATGGCAAAGTTATTTATAAAACAAGCTTGCCTTCCTTCATACTTCCTTCAAATGAGCCGTATGGAATTTGCCCTATTTGTGACATTTTTCCCAAGTGTGACGTCAGCAGATATCTCCAGATATGGTAAAGATTTAGCCGAAAAGCTTTGCACGTGTCTGCTTGTAGTCAGACTTTTTTTCTACCTCTTGTTTTGTGGCAGACTGGCACATGCATCCTTCGCTGTTGCCATTTCAAATACAAAGTAGCATATAGTTTGAACTTATATGTGTCAGTAAACTCCATATGAAAGCTCTTAAAACTCCAACATGGCTGGCGGGGAGAAGTGGAGGCACATAAATAAGAGCGCCCACAAAACAGCACATCCTAAAGAAACAGTCAGAAAGCGGTCTGCAGGTGGGGTTTAAAACATAATCTGTGCAAAATGTTGACCAAAGAACCACCATTACATGTTATGTAGACCATAAAGAAGTGTTTTAAATGTAGAAAAAAAATCCTAATATGACCCCGACATGCACATTTATAAATATTGAGCTCCGTTTAATATACCTTGGTAATGCTAGGGAGCGGGAGAGGAAGTCGGCCACGGCCATCTGCACCCCCGGTCTGTGGATCAATCTAAAATTGTAGGGTTGTAAAGCTAGGTACCAACAGGTGATCCGTGCGTTGGCATCTTTCATGCAGTAGAGCCACTGGAGGGGTTTGTGGTCTGAGCAGAGACTGAATGAGCGCCCCGGGAGGTAATACCGGAGGGCCCCAACCGCCCACCGGATGGCGAGGCACTCCCTCTCCACAGTACTGTACCTCGCCTCCCGATCGGAGAGCTTCCGGCTGATGTATAGGATGGGGCGGTCGACGCCCTCCACCTGCTGGGACAAAACAGCTCCCAGTCCTCTGCCCGATGCGTCAGCCTGCAGACAAAACGTGAGAAAAAAATCAGGCATGTGCAGGACCGGCTCCTCGCAGATGGCCTTTTTAACCCTCTCAAACGCCTGCTGGCACTGCTCCGTCCACTGGACCAGATCTGGAGCACCCTTGCGGGTGAGGTCAGTGAGTGGGCTGGTCAGGTCCGCAAACCGGGGGATAAACCTCCGGTAGTAACCTGCCAGACCCAAAAACTGCCTCACCTCTTTTTTCGTCTTGGGGGTTGGGCAGGCCGCAATTGCCGCTGTTTTGTCTACCTGTGGGCGCACCTGCCCCCCCTCCCAAGTGGTATCCCAAATACTGTACTTCCCTCCGGCCAACTGCCCCCACCCGCCGCATGTGTTCTTCCCAGCCGATACTCTGGATGATGACATCATCCAGGTAGGCGGCCGCGTATGCAGCGTAAGGGCGCAGCACCCGGTCCATGAGGCGCTGGAATGCAGCAGGCGCACCGAACAAGCCAAACGGAAGTGTTACAAATTGGTATAAACCTTCCGGAGTGGAAAATGCAGTTTTTTCCTTGGACTCTGGCGACAAGGGAATCTGCCAGTAGCCCTTGGTCAAATCCAGTGTCGTAAAAAAGCGAGCAGTGCCCAGCCGATCCAGGAGCTCGTCGACCCGGGGCATTGGGTAGGCGTCAAAACGTGACGAGTGCCCCACCGTGTGGAGTTTTGCTCGCAGGTCCATCACATATTGAATTTCATTTTTGCTGGGGCTTGGACCTTCTTCCCAGCTTTCTTTAATGAGGTCCAGAACCCCGCGCGGCTTCTTGCCACATAATAATTCAAAGGGGGAAAATCCTGTGGAGGCCTGGGGTACCTCCCGCATTGGAAACAGCAGAGGATCCAACCATTTGTGCCATTTCGGTTTGTCCTCGTGCACGAGCTTCCGGATCATGGATTTCAACGTCCTATTCAGCCGCTCCACCAACCCATCAGTCTGAGGGTGGTAGACGCTGGTCCGAATGGATTTGATCCCCAATAATCCATATAGCTCCTTTATCGTGCGTGACATAAAGGACGTGCCCTGGTCAGTCAGAATCTCTTTCGGGATTCCAACTCGGGAGGTGACCTGAAACTGCGCTTGCGCTACACTCTTTGCAGAGATGGAGCGCAGCGGCACTGCTTCAGGATAACGAGTTGCGTAATCCACAAGGACTAGTGTAAAACGATATCCCCGTGTGCTCCGGTGAAATGGTCCGATGAGGTCCATGCCAATCCGCTCAAACGAGACCTCCATGAGTCGTAATGGGCGCAAAGGCGCCCTGGGGGTGGTCGCTGGATTGACCAGCTGGCAGTCCGGGCAGGCAGCGCAACAGCGGCGCACGTCTGCCCGGATGCCTGGCCAATAGAAACGGACCATTACCCGGTGGAGTGTCTTATCATACCCCATGTGTGATAAGACGTTCGCATGTTCACCCCATGGTGAACATGCGCCGCCTGGAAAACTATTTCCCGACGGCGATTCGGGACCAACAACTGGGTGATCTCCTCTCCGGTTTTAGTGTCACGGCTCACTCGGTATAATCTATCTCTAATAATAGCAAAATGAGGGAATACCCGCGCACCAGCTGACCATCGATGGAAACCACCTGGTCCGAGGCCGCGCGCAGTGTCATCCTGGGACTGCTCGAGGGGGAAATCCTCCGTAGGGTGCCAGTGGGGGGGCGGGGGGGGCTTCCCGCGAAGCCCCCACAGGTTCCCCATTGGCAGTGTCAGATGAACCCGCGTCGCCCCTGAGAACCGCGCGGATATTCCCCTTTCCTACGGGCCGTGAACGCACCCCTACACATTGCGTCACTAAATGGTTAAACCCCGGCCAATTTGTACCCAAAATTACAGGGTGCGTAAGGTGCGCACTTACAGCAACCTTTACATTATGTTTTTGCTCTCCGTATTGAATTTCAACCGGCACCACAGGGTATTCGTGCACATCCCCATGAACACGTCTAATTTTCACCCGTGCTGTCTCAAAGCCCCGGGTCAAACCAGGTTCTGGTGAATCACGGACTGCTCGCACCCCGAATCCACCATCGGCCGGTATGTACCCCCCTCCCTACCGGTATACAGTACGTCTCACCCGGGCCGGGGGAGGGCGCCGGAGGGCCGGCCACCCGGATCACCTGCCTCACCTCCACCCGCGGAGGTCCCTGACACACGTGACCGGGCCGCCCATGCCTCCAGCACGTCTGCCCAGGCGTTTGAGGGGCCGTCTGCACGGGAAGTAACGTATTTGCAGGAGCCGGGACCCGCGAGGACACACATAACCCCAAGTTCGCCGCACGCCGCCGGTTCCACGGCCTCCTCTCTCCGCACGCTCGCTATGCGCGGTGCCGGTGCGGGGCGCGTGGGGTTCTGTGAAGACAAAGCAGAGGGAGAGTCACGTGCACAGCGCTGTGGGACCGGGGACCCCTCCTCCTTCCGCTGCGCGCTTGGTCCGCGTGGTGTTGGGGCCAGTCGCGCCTAGGGGTGCACCCCCAGGTGGTCCTCGGCGAGGGTCACCGCTGATGCCAGGTCTCGGGGCCGGTGATACCGGACCCAGGTCGCCGTCCGTGCAGGGATCGCCTCCAGGAACTGCTCCAGGAACTGCTCCACGATCAGCCGCTCCATCACCTGGTCGTCTCCCTCCTGCAGCTGCAGCCAGCGCGTCGCTGCCTCTCGGAGCCGTTGACCCAACACGAACGGGAGGTCCTCTGTCCCCAGGCGCATCGTCCGGAACCGGCGTCGGTGGTCTTCGGTGGTGCACCCGGTCCGGACCAGCACCGCACTCCTCAGGTACGGGAAGCATAAGCGGTAGGCCGCCGGTAGGCCAAGCGCCGCTCGCTGCGCTTCCCCCGCCGGCAGCGACAAGAGTCTTACTCCCCATTCCAGGCACTGGCGGAGGACTTATGTCACATGAGAAGACTGGCTTCAGGCAGGAAACATGAAAAACAGAATAGATTTTAGGAGCCGGAATCTTAAGCCGAACCACCACTGGGTTGACCCTTCGCTGGACAAGGAAAGGACCAACAAATCTGGGAGACAGCTTCTTCAGTTCCACCGCCAATGGGAGATCCCGATACGATAACCAGACCAGGTAAACCATTGGGAGCAGGTAGGCTGTGTCTGTTGGCCAGAATCTTTCACTGGCAGCGCGACCTGAGAGCAAGCCGAGCATATACGGCACTTTGGTGGAGTCAGTGGAATATGTATGAAGTTGCTCAGCGAAAACCAAGGAACATTTATGAATAAACAATT
The DNA here is from genome assembly GCF_033978785.1 of Entelurus aequoreus. Taxonomy (NCBI): domain Eukaryota; kingdom Metazoa; phylum Chordata; class Actinopteri; order Syngnathiformes; family Syngnathidae; genus Entelurus; species Entelurus aequoreus. The sequence continues at coordinate 25,856,426 of NC_084749.1, forward strand.
TACACAGTTCAAAATCCCCCTCATGTTGGCTTCCCGGAGAGGGAAGTTGAATGACGGAGCTAGAGCGGCCGCTTCTACATAGGCCTTCGCAGTGGGGGTAGGATGAGCGATGGTCAGGGCGTGCATGTCTCTGATTGATTTTCTGCCCTTGTGCTGTCAAAGCCAAATAAATATGTTCCTGTTCTGCAGAATCCATTATATGGTTGTTTTACTCTGTCAGACTGTGGTCTAGGCAGGGCAAATAATGGATCCCACAATGTGGCAGAGAAGAGGACTGTGGAAAAACTAGTGAGCATCCTGGATGATGCCAGTCACCCTCTGCATACCGTTGTCAGTAGCCAGAGGAGCCTGTTCAGTGCAAGACTGTTTCATCCCAAGTGCAGGACTAATAGACTCAAAAACTCCTTTGTCCCACACGCCATTAGACTGTACAACTCCTCTCTGTGGGCGAGGGGGGTACTAGGATGACAGGGGATGCAAAACAATAACAGTGAAATACTTTTTCATAACATGGTCACTACTGCCTAGTTTCTCTTGTTATATTCTTATTTTACTGTTATATTTTTATTCTCATCGTTGCTTTTTATTTTTATTCTATTGTAATATTTTTCTATTTTGTCTCCATGTATACCCCCATTATTTACTTTTTACTTTTTACAATTTTGTACACTGCTGCTGGAATTTAAATTTTCCTGAAGGAACTTTCCTGAAGGAATCAATAAAGTACTATCTATCTATCTATCTATCTATGCAGAGCAGAGGTCAGAGTGGATTGGTGAAGTGCATTTAGTACACAGTTCAGGGAACTAACAAAAAACTACGGTGCAAGTGAAACTAAAAGAAAACTTGCACTGCGAAAAAAGCTACAACAATCAAATTGCAGACATATCACAAACCAGAGAACTATCAGGCGGGCCAAAAAGGCTACTGTAACTGCAAGGTAGGGCTGGAATAAGCATGGGCCAACAAGAGTACATGTGGCCGTCAAAAGTGGCAGAAAAACAATAGACCCACAACTCAACTGCAGCAGGACAGGTGATTAAAAAGGGACGCTGATGCGAATCACCTTGCGTAGCTCCATTAGCTCCGCCCAGCCCAGGGAGAGTCAGCTAAATGAAGGGAACCCAAATAAAGGCTGCAAAGACCAGTGTCACAGAATGTGACAGAACCTCCTTCATTTCTCAATGACTGATAGTTTAAAAAAGTACCAATGATTGTCACACACACCAGGTGTGGTGAAATTTGTCCTCTGCATTTGACCCATCCTCTTGTTCACCCCCTGGGAGGTGAGGGGAGCAGTGAGCAACAGCGGTGCCGCGCCCGGCAATCATTTTTGGTGATTTAACCCCCAATTCCAACCCTCGATGCTGAGTGCCAAGCAGGGAGGCAATGGGCCCCATTTTTATAGTCTTTGGTATGACTATGTTGCATGTTCACACTTACGCTAATTCATGAATAATTTTATAAACGGGAAATACAAATATAGAAAATACAATGAATAATATTAATGAGCTAATAAATTGGCTATGTGTGCTGTGTCTTAAAGAAGGGCTCTTATTGGTGCATTGTTTTAGTACTTTACTACATTTGTTTCACAATTCTACACCTCTTGTTGATATGCAAAACAATGTTTTGAATTGTGCTGGCAAAAAGATTATATTCATTTTCACCTTGCGGCTGTACTTCTCTCTTGTTGAATACTGTACTGTAAATGGTTGTATATTGTTGATTGATATATTATAGATGTTTGAAAATGTGCCTTTTTCAATATTTGTAATTTTAACAAAGGAAGGTTTGGTCTCAATAATGAGATTTACATAAAATCTTTATCGATCCGATCACATGTATTAGCTCTAATTATTTCAATTTATCTATGGTGAATACTACAGTATTGACAATTTAACAATAATTTAGCAATTCATTATTCTATTTTGTTACATACAATTGTTTGATCAAAACAATGTCAATAGTACACAATAACTTAACAAAAGCAAAAATTACAATCTGCTACTCGTTGAAATGTCTTCCCTCAAAGTCCTCCTGGATCCAGGGAATAATTCCCTGAGTTTGTAAACAAAAACACCAAAAAAATTATATTGACAAAATAAAAATATTTACCTAATCACTCTAGTATCTATCTTATACTGATACTCCCCTTGATATCGACAACCAATTCATGAATCGATCCGCCCTTGTCTTACAATAATGACATACCAACATTTGCTATCTTACAATCACTCTAGACTCTTTTTAATTTGATTGCTTGTTTCCTGTTAATATCTGCTTACTTTCTGCTGTAACAGGGTTCCATCTACACTTCCTAAACTTTACCAGGCACTTCTTGGTGTTGTTAAAAACTACCATAGCGGTTAGCTTAATTATTAGCATGTGTGCTCCCGGCTTGAACTTTGTGTGTAACATGTTTAGCCTCGTCCTCTAGTAATAACGATACTTGATAATGATACTCAAGATAGTAAGAAACTGAGTTATTTTGCAGTAATGGAGGTGATTATTATTAGCTTAGGGGAGTGGCTCCACTCTGTGTATAGAGACACATAATTAGCTGCTAGCCGCTTGTCAGCCAGGGGACTAAAAATGAATACAGTGTCAGCCAGAGGGAACTGCCGTTAGTAATCAGCATTTGAAAGTATTAATCGACAATGTGGATCGCATAATTTTTTAGCAAAAATCGACCGATACAGATTGAAGGTCAATAGATCAGCACATCCCTACAATTGAGCCTTAATTGCACCTCACAAATGTGTGCTGCATGATTTTTGACCTTTGCTTTCTTTTGTGCCATTAAAAAAAATAAAATATGTCCTACAGTTAATAGCAACTGTCAGCTGCTGTATCTCACGGTTAGGTAGATGCTTAAAAGAGCACTCACGTTTAAACATTGTTACCAGTCTTCTCCCTGGTTCAAACCTTCACACACAGAGAAAAAGAACAAAGCCAAGGCGTAAGGGTGGTGTTTGGAGTAATTTTTTTTCAACTGTTTAAACTCTGAATGGCAGCCATCCGTTCTTTTAACTCTTCTGTATGCAGAGGTCTCTCCTATCTATGGGGCACGACATGTTTTACAAAATATAATTGATCATTTTGGCAAATATAGGCATTTATTTATTCAATCTGTTTTTTTATAAGCATTAATGATAACACAAGCTACCTGGTGGTGTTTTCATTATATGTTTTAGTTTGACAAATGTAAATTTTAGCAAATTGCAAACCACCTCTTTATGTGACCCACTGTCTCATTCAAAGTTTGTGTGATAAACTATATGTATTGAACATACTTTAGTGCTATAAGGATTATTTACATAATGAACAAAAACAGCTGCATCAGTACAAACATCTGTATAAGAACAATATCATTGGCACGTTCAGTGTAACATCTTTGCATACATGCTTCCCATACACTTTTTTACATCTTGTCAGGAAAGACATCCTACGGCAGTACTGCCCTCAAAATCCTCAAAGCCTTTTTCATATTCTACTAGAGCAGATTTGTTATCATAAGGTAAATATCATGAAACATCTCTTTAGATGTTTAGAAACAATACGTTTATCAGTCAGTACCAGGTGTAAATCAGGACCAGGAAGCTGTTGCCATAGTTATGGTTCCCAAGGAAACACAGGAGGAAGCTGTAACAGGGGTCCTGAGCCACTTGCAGTTAATCCTTAGGGACGATACAATAGCTGTTGATCTGTTTGGCCAATTGTTAACTCAGGATTCAAAAAATGCTGATACGAATCAGTTTAATTCTGCTACTAAACTCTAACTTCAGCAAAGGGAAGTGTGAAATAGTTCTGATAACGCTTGACTTTGTGCTTTCCAGATGCATGCATGATGATTAAACGCTTGGAAAAGTCTTCCTGCTGTACTCGCAAAAATTATTTTGAGGACTCTGGCTGTCTGCTCTCGGGTTAAATCTTTGCCCGGAAACATCCTGTTGGAGTCTAAGCATGCAAGTCTGTGTGTTTTTGGGTGTATGTTCGTGTGAGAGAAAGTGAGTGTGAATGTGTGGGAGAGCTGGGTGATGCAATATCTGGAAAAAGCCCAAGAAGAAGAACATAAGCAAGCACTAAAACAGCCTACCGAGTGATGTTTGCTTATGTCACGACATTAGTTAACCTGTTTGGTGCCGCAAATCTATGTGGCTGCAACTACTGTTGGTGAACATCTTTAATTTTACACACATTTTGGCGATGTTGATATATTTATTACCATGACAACCAGCAACAAGCATCAATCCATGTGTATGTGCAGGTACACATACGTGTCTTTTAATGAGAGTGCATTTAGAACAGATTTTCCCATATCGTTGGTTGTTGGAGCTCAAAGGCGTGGCTTTAACTAGTAATGGTTTCTGCCAGTGACAAAGGCTGAGAGGTGTCAAATTGCAGCTTCAAAAGACTCTATAAGACAATTTAGCAGAGAGAGAGAGAGAGAGAGAGAGAGAGAGAGAGAGAGAGTGGGTGGAGGTGAGCTCGGAAAAGAGGAAGAGGGACAGCATAATTTACTGAGAGATGGGAAGAGAGTGACTTAGAGTGAGATGAGATATGTAGGAGGGACGAGGTAGAAGCTGAAGAGTTGCAGCATGATTCTTTAACCCATCCTCCCACTTCAGAATGCCTGCATCTGTCCAGCTACTCATCTGCCCCATACTCCATCCAATCGTTTTTAATGGGTGCGCACAAAAAGGCAGAGGGGCGACTGACCGGCCATCTCCTTGAAACATCAGTCAGAGAGGAGAGAAGGAAGTGGGTAAGGAGGTGGGTTTGGAGGAGAACAGAGAAGAAGAGTGAGTTCCTTTAAATGATCAAGTGTTATTTATATGTTGTGCAGCCCACACTCTATATCTTGCCATTTGTTGATGGTTGGGTTCAAGAGAGAAGATTTCAAGAAATGGCGATGCTTAAGCTTTCTCCAAGCTAGGAAGAAGTTGGGACAATGGACGAATTGATGGACGAAAAGCTGCTGATCAAATGGACTGGACGCACAAAGAAAGCCTGATGTTCCAACTGTAAATGGACGCTTTTACTTCCTACCTCATGCGAATCTCTTTGATTGCCAGCTGCTCTTGTGATATTTGGGGAGCTTAAGAAGACACAAGCAATGGGAATTGGTAAAGGGAAATTGAACATACAAACGCCACATTAATTATTTGCAAAATGTGGTTAAAGTAGCGTGACAAGGTTGTACTATCACGTTGATGGCAAATCCATACTGGCTAGGGAAAATACATCAACTCATGAAGCAATGGAAAAGTGGTACAAAATGAACTCTTGATTGACATTCAGATGAAAAAAAGCTAAAGCAGACAGCAGAGAAGATGAACTATATTTTTGGGAACAATACTCTTTACCCCCGCAGTGGGAGAGGGGGTGGAACCTCTGGGGGTCAAGGTGCAGGGATAGGAGTCAAGCAAAAGTTCGGACCCAAACGTGGCTCCTCCGAGGAGCTAGCACCTCCACACAACTCCTCCCCCTCCACCTCGTCTCCTGCTTCCTCCTCTCCTTCTACATCCTCCTCCCGCTGGCAACAGCTCCTTATGTTCTTCTCCAAAAGGAGTGCCTTCACTGACTGTATTACTTCAAACCAGGTAACACAAGTCACATGCTATTTGTGTGTGTGTGTGTGTGTGTGTGTGTGTGTGTGTGTGTGTGTGTGTGTGTGTGTGTGTGTGTGTGTGTGTGTGTGTGTGTGTGTGTGTGTGTGGATTTGCTCGAGGGAGGGCAGGGGATCAGTTTGGAAGTGTAATTTAAGATGGGTTTTTGTGTTGTGTGTGTGTGTGTGTGTGTGTGTGTGTGTGTGTGTGTGTGTGTGTGTGCGTGCGTGCGTGCATGTATGTAAGTGTGTGTAAATGGGTTATACTTGTATAGCGCCTTTCTACCTTCAAGGTACTCAAAGCGCTTTGACATTATTTGCACATTCACCCATTCACACATACATTCACACACTGATGGCAGGAGCTGCCATGCAAGGCCCTAACCACGACCCATCAGGAGCAAGGGTGAAGTGTCTTGCCCAAGGACACAACAGTCGTGACTAGGATGGTCCCCAAACAAGTTATTAGAAATACTCCTAGTTCGAGTCTCTTTCATAACATTGGCAGACACTGTTTAAAGTCAGGTTTAGGCAGCTGTGTGCGTCATTGAACTATTTGATGGAAATGAGCTCGGACATTGTATGAGACACAATAAGCTGAGATTTTTTGCATGGCAAAGTTTGAATTTAGATCAACAGACCAATGGCATGAGATGGTTAGGCCATATTGAATAAAAATATCGCTACAAAAAAGTTAAAACGAGTTTGCCGAACAGATGAATTTCAGTGTACAGTGTATTGTATTGACTTAAGTTCATGTACATACTATAAACATACACACACTACTCAATAATGACATATTCCCAGGGATAGCAACACTAAACCAGATCCTATATTCGGTTTGTATAGTATAACACAGGATGTTAAAAAGGTCAGAATATCCCACTGATCTTCTTCAAACTTAATATAAAGTAGAATATATTAAAGATAATAATTAAAAAGTATATCCCACTAGATGTCCAGGATTCGTCGACATTGTCAACAAATGTCAATAAAAAAATTTGTCGCAGACAAATACATTTGTCGACATACGTCGTGACGTCTCCGCTCGTGTTTTTCCATAGGGCACGCGCCCTGCAGACACGCGTCTGCACCGCCACTCGCATCTACATCGCGGCTGAAAACTTGGTAAAGTGTGGGAATATTTCCTCCTATTGTTGTTAAAAAAATATGAATTCCTTGCCAATTTTCCAAAGCATATTTTGCTTTTATCACACTATATCTGTGATATGGGAGCATTAAAAGTGGATGAATGTCGGACATCTGGAGGATGCGGTCTCAACTCAGTTAGACAGTTAGCTTGTACCTTACCTTGCTAGCTAGCTAACAAGTGTAAGACGAAGTTGTGTGAAAAACAAATTTAAATGTCATTTTAGCCAAAGTCAAAGAGCCAAACTTAGTTTAAATCAATTGAAGTGCTTTTAAAGCAGCGTCAATTTGTAATGCAACAAAGAAAGGCACAATATCGAACGCAATCGCACGCACGCACACACACACACACACACACACACACACACACACACACACACACACACACACACACACACACACACACACACACACACACACACACACACACACACACACACAAACATACACACACACACAAACACACACACACACACACACACACACACACACACACACACACACACACACACACACACACACACACACTAAACATTAGGCACCAATGTGCCAGTATCATAAGATTAAACATACAATCTATTAGATACATAGCTAAATGTTAAGAATTAATCAATGATACACATATTTGCATTGAGTCTATCGGAGTGCTAAAAATGCCAGGAGTTAATATATCAGTGTGCATCTTTTTAAATACATTATTATTTCTTTTTTGAACATATTAGTTTTGTTATTTTATTTTGTGACTTTTCCTGTGCTTACTTTTAAGTGGACAAAAGTTTAATAGTTATTACAATATTTTAACAGCCTAATGAGCAGCAGTTACAGTAAAAATACATATTTATGAACAAATTATTCACCTTTGTTGTTAGTAAGCGAATGCGTACAAATATCTCAAGCTGAATTCAAAAGTTGATGGCTAAATTAGAATATGTGTATGCTTTATAATTCGACTAATCGCTAAGATAGTCGATGACTAGTCGATTATCAAAATAGTTGTTAGTTGCAGCCCTATATCACACCTAAAATATGTTGTAACAGCTGACCTCGAATGTGGTTTCATGCTTTTGTCATTGCATGTGTGTTGCAATATTGAACCACATAAATGCGGTTTTGCTCTAGTCCAGGGGTGTCAAATGTATGGCTCGTGGGACATATCAGGCCCGCAAACAGGTTTAATCCGGCCGGCGTGCCGCAATATTTGTTTGCTGAGTATAAAAATGAGCTGCAATTTATTAATGAAAGAAACTGCTATTCTAAATGTGTACACATGTCACAATAGCAATTCCAGTGTAACCCACATTACACTGTTTAAACATGACATGTAAGCACCCTCTGGATTGGCTGAAGCTACTCCAGTCAGCGCAGGTGCACAAAATCAGATGCTCCTGTTGTGGCTGGCGGCTGACTAATGCTGTAGCGAAACACAATAAAAAATTGTATTGTAAATAATCCACTCAACAGATAAAATAAGATGGTAAGATGCAAAGACTTAAGTCAACATGACCATCATCTTTCTCGTAGTTAGAGTTCCGTGCAACACTTGCAATTGGTTGATGGTGCGATGTGCACCCTGAACTCCATTGTAAAAATGTGAGTTTCTACATTTGTTGTTTGTTCTATTATATTTTATGCTTGAATGTACCATGTTCACATTTGTGTTGTGGCACTTTTGGAGGTCACATGTTTCTGCCGGTAGGGGGAAACACTGTGGCTTCTCCAAACACATTTTTAATGATGAACTGCCAACATGAGAATGCTAAACAGGAAATGCTTACAGTTTAATGGCTTTGTAAATACATTGAGTAAAATGTCTAAGCTCATAGTGTTCCTCATAGTGTTTTAGAAACTGCACCAATTTTTTGCTCAGAATTTTCAACTAACTTGAAGTGTTTTGCCAAGAGGATTATTTGTAATGTGTACATTTTTAGATTGTGCTTGGTCTAATTTTGGCCAAAGTAAGACAAAGAAAACAATTTTGAAGTTGTCTTTATTTTTTTTAATTATTATGCCATGATTTTATCAGTTTGGCCCACCTGGGAATAGATTTTCCTCCATGTGGCCCCCAAGCTAAAATGAGTTTCACACCCCTGCTCTAGTCTGTTACAAACCTAACTTTAAAGAGTAGACAAGTTACAGCTCTGTACTTGCTCACTTGAACTTTATTGTAAATTTCAGTAGCAGGTACAACAATTACTAACATACACTGGCATGGAACACTATATGTACTTTGTCTCTCCTAAACCATTCCCCCTGCAACCTGTGTTTTAGGAACCTTTTTATTGCAATCCTATTGTAAAAGACTCTACCTTTGTAATTTACCACATATAACTAGTGTTTCTTACCTTCTTTATTAATGTTCTGACACTGGCAACATTCTTTAGCCTCATGATCTATAGCAGTGGTTCTCAAATGGGGGTACGCGTACCCCTGGGGGTACTTGAAGGTATGCCAAGGGGTACGTGAGATTTTTTTTAAATGTCTGTCAAAAAGAACTGTGAAAATAAATGCAACAATGCAATATTCAGTGTTGACAGCTAGATTTTTTGTGGACATGTTCCATAAATATTGATGTTAAGGATTTCTTTTTTTGTGAAGAAATGTTTAGAATTAAGTTCATGAATCCAGATGGATCTCTATCACAATCCCCAAAGAGTGCACTTTAAGTTGATGATTACTTCTATGTGTAGAAATCTTAATTTATAATTGAATCACTTGTTTATTTTTCAACAAGTTTTTAGTTATTTTTATATCTTTTTTCCAAACAGTTCAAGAAAGACCACAACAAATGAGCAATATTTTGCACTGTTATACAATTTAATAAATCAGAAACTGATGACATAGTGCTGTATTTTACTTCTTTATCGCTTTTTTTCAACCAAAAATGCTTTGCTCTGATTAGGGGGTACTTGAATTAAAAACAAATTCACAGGGGGTACATCACTGAAAAAAGGTTGAGAACCACTGATCTATAGGCTAATTCTCCCAACACTTAGAAATACACAGTGCGCTTGAACGCCGCATCAGCACAGGGCACACAATGGTTGATAAGAGCAAGAAAGGAGAAAACTGAGTTGTTCATCGTTATGTGTGCACTCTATGAATTTATACTATAAACCACTCGCACACACATATAAGTAAAGATGATTAAAGGATTCCCTAGCTGGAATCTACAGTGTCCTAACTTATAATATAACCACTATCCATTATTCACAGAGACTGAGCCACTTATGTGTGGGATTCTTTGTTTGGAAACTCGTTACAACGTGCAAACAGACTAGTATGTTAGACAAAAAACAAGACATATTTTTGCCAGTAATTTTTAAAAATCGAATACTACAAAAATGCAGCATACAAACATCAAGATGCCACTGTACACCTATGTTTCTAGATTAAGGATCCATAAAACACAAATGCTACAAGAATGCATTCCATTGAGCTTTTAGCTGCTCGCAGTGAAAACAATTACAAAATACTTTTTTTTTTTCTCAATTCCATCCACCCAAATAGACTATTGCTTTCACAGAAAAATTAGAGCGCTGGACTGATCAGCAGTCAATTGCAAGGCCGACGCATAAAGAAGGACAACATTTCACACTCACATCTTTACCCCAGTCACCTTTCAAAGTTTTAATTAACTGGGCATAATGTTCATGTTTTTGGACTGTGGGAGGAAGATAACGAGGAGATACCTGTGTTATAACAGTGACAAGATGCAAAATCCACATTGACATTTTAAGCTGTATCCTTAACCTTTGTGCTGTAAGACAGCAGAAATCACCCCATGTACCACTGTGCTGCTTTACCATTTCCATAATGTCATAAAACTATGTTGTGGCCATGGTAGCAGCATTACATAATTCACAGTAAATCATCAAAATACATATCTGCTCCTTTTCATCCACAATCCATGTGCACATAGAGAGAAAAAATAAAACCCTTTCAAGTAGAAATCCTTTTTTTTCATGTTCACTTTTTTTGAAGATTGTTTGGTTAATTTTAGATTTGTTGTATTATACTGTGCTCTGCCTTCTCTAAGGAGCAGCTGTCCTGAACTCATGTCCAATGCTGATGCATTTATCTAATGTGATTAACCATTATTGAGAACTACCTACACTTCTTAATGACTTATACCTATACTTCTTATACACAAGTGTAATTATTATTATTTGTAAAATATTACATACACTATTAGAGCAAACAGAAAAGCTAGAGCCATTTACATTAACAAAAGGCACAGGTATTTGCTTGTTGTAGAAAGTGGTCCACAAAACACCAGTTTATGTGAGTAAGTAACATCAAACATTATATCTGCTTAGTTACCGGTAGTTATTATTAAATTAATACAGTGGGTCCCCCAATACATTTTCCACATTGTAGTGAATGTACGTAGCTTATCTGTATTGTACAATCTGTATTAAAAAATATGTGCCTAACCCTGACATTGTATCTTCAAATGTACAGTAGTTAAATGGATGGCGTGATACAACTTTGAAGTGCAGCACTTATGGCGACGCCTGCAAAGTCACAGCTCAGCCCATTGAAACAGTTACAGTAATCACTGGCTTGGGTTTGCAAGGTGTTGCCATTTTTCCATCTGAAGCACTTACTGCATGACTGATTCGCCATTAAAGTTTGCGCACACACTCACACGCTGATTCGGGTTCAGTTAATGCGAGATAAACTACGATTGAGGCTGCTTCATGGTTTTATTTATAGATTTGGAATGTCGTCGCATACCCTTTGCAACTTTCTATTGCCCCTTACAGAATAGTTTCATTTAAACTTACCTAATTTGACTGATATGTTAAAGCTCTTCTTCTATTTGCCCGCATTTTACCTCAAAGTCTCTTTTGATAGAGACAATCAACGAAGTGATAGGTCAGTCCTAGCAAGCTCTTAAACTTCCTAGACTCTGTGTATTATGAAAATGTACTGAGACTATTATTGCAGCTGGAGCAAACATGGGGAATTAATATTACATCACACTCAGCAGCTTGGGTTAGTTATATTCCAGTGGATACTACACATTTATAGTCACAGACACAGAGATTCTTAAAAGCGTCATTTTATTTGACTGTGTATGTTTGTAACAGACTGTGTATGTTTGTAACAGTACTTGAGATCTTCACATCGGCCAGAAATTGCATCTCTTTCTTGATAAAGTTATGAAAGTTATATGTTAGTGTTTCTCACCTTATTTATCAATATACTGTCACTCTTGTTATATCCAAGAACGCATGGACAACAGCTGTGTGCTCACACAACTTTGTTTCCATCAAATTATACAATCACTCATGTAAGAGATTGCTTTACTCTCTCGTCATATTGCCATTGATTGTTTGGCTAGACTTAGGTAGCAATGTGGTGCGTTCATTGACACTCTGCAAATGTGGGTTCTAAGGCTTTTGATTGATTGATTGATTGAGACTTTTATTAGTAGGTTGCACAGTGAAGTACATATTCCGTACAATTGACCACTAAATGGTAACACCCGAATAAGTTTTTCAACTTGTTTAAGTCGGGGTCCACTTAAATTGATTCATGATACAGATATATACTATCATATATACTATCATCATAATACAGTCATCACACAAGATAATCACATTGAATTATTTACATTATTTACAATCAGGAGTGTGGAGGGGGGGTGGGGTGGGGGGGTGCGGATATGGACATCAAGTAGTGGACATAGAGAGAGAGAGAGAGAGAGAGAGATCAGAAGGCATAAGAAAAAGAATCTGCATTTGATTGTTTACATTTGATTATTAGCAATCCGGGGAGGGTGTTAGTTTAGGGTTGTAGCTGCCTGGAGGTGAACTTTTATAGCGGTTTTGAAGGAGGATAGAGATGCCCTTTCTTTTATACCTGTTGGGAGCGCATTCCACATTGATGTGGCATAGAAAGAGAATGAGTTAAGACCTTTGTTAGTTCGGAATCTGGGTTTAACGTGGTTAGTGGAGCACTGTTGCTAACTTTGATTGGACTATAACTCTGTGATACAACTTTATTTGGTTTTATGATTGGTTATTTTACTGTTGTACTGGGCCCAAGTCACAAACTTGTTGAATTGTACTAAATCCGTGTACGAAAGCCGAGACAGTTTGAGAAAAAAAATGTTGCCTAAAAATAAATCATACTAAAACCGGGGCATATAAAAACTAAGGTACCGCAGAACTTTTACCAGAACTACAGTACATCAGAAAGATAACAAGCACCAGGGCACTGTCGTCTTGCACTGACATAAAATCCTTGCATAGTACATGTACGTAGAAAGCAGTGGCGGGCCGTGCGTTTCCCAACTAGGCCTTCAGTGATCTCCGACTTCAATGATTACCTCTCAAAATACCATAATTGATGTCACCACATGATCATTGCTGGAAAAATACTATACAGGAACACATTTACACCCTACTGTTCATTGAATCACATCAACGGTATACAAAACAGGTTATTTTTTGGCGCATTTAAAAATTGTTTTGATTCAAAGTACACACTTCTCAAAGATATTTTAACTGCCCTGACCACATGATGGTGACAAATACACATGTAACAATGTTAGTGAAATGACAAGCATGACACACTTTAACAACAAGAGTTTACAACTCTTAGTTGTAACAGAACAACTAAATCCATCCACTAACGGTCCTGATGAGTATCCAATCACAGGACACGTAAATGTCATGTTCAACATGAGGCCATCTAGAAGGCCTTACTGACGAACACTGTTTATCACTGTATGTGCCCGTTCGCTTACAGTGCACGGACGCCCGCATTGTTGATTCTGAAGGCGTCTGGCAGATTTGGTACAGCATGGCAACATAAGCTATCTGAATTCTGATTGGATACAAACTAAAACTAAAAACAACAACACTGGAACGAGCATAATATGAGATGAAGAGAATATGAATAATTCTAGATATTTAGGGAAAGTAAATTAAAAAAATAATTTTATCTTTAGAATAGAATAGAAAGTACTTTATTGATCCCTGGGGGAAATTCAGCACCACAGTTCGCTCACAATAGACAATAAACACTTAGGTATTTTTTACATGTGAATAATATAAATACAATCTATTATACAGCATTATTTGCATGTGAATAATATAAATACAGTCTACTATAAAGCATTATTCACATGTGAATAACATAAATACAGTCTATTATGAAGCATTATTCACATGTGAATAATATAAATACATTATACATTTAAGTACAGTCAAAAAGGAAGGAATATGATCATGATTTCTGGTTATGTTAGGCCAGCAGAGAAGGCCAGCAGAGAAGGCCTTGCTGGCCCTAACGGCACACCACTGATAGAAAGGGGATTCATATGGTTCCATTCTTCACGGTTTACCTGACACATGAAACGTGAGGGGGTGCACTATCTACTTTAACCGCCAGATTGCAGTACAGTGAATATCTTAAAGTGTGTTTTGTGGCAATTCAAATTTTGACCACAGCGTCAGTTGCTATGTAGAGTGGTGCTTTCAATCAGTTTTTATCAGCCTTCATTGCAAAAATGTGTTACAAAAAAGATACATTCGGATAATACATAATGTTGGATATAGAGAACATACAAACCCTTTTTTTTATTGAATCACAAATATTGAAATTCAACTATTTGGTGCATTTACAAACAGCTAAAATGATGTACAAAGCAAACTATAACCTGCTACCCAAGAATATACAACAATTATTCTCAACAAAAGAGGCAAAATATAACCTTAAAGGATAATCTAGTTTAAAACATGTGTATGCCCGTACAACACTTAAAACCTTTAGTATATCCGTATGTGGAATTAAATTATGAAATGGATTAACCAAATAAATTAAAACAAAGAACCAATATGATTCAGTTTAAGAAACTGTTCAAACTACAAGTGTTCACAAAGTACACAGAACAATAATTATGATGAACATCTTGAACCCTTTTTTTTTCTTTTGAGATAAAGATTATTTATGTATTTAATATTTGTTTACATACTATGGTATATTATTTATTTATTCACTGTTCTGTTACAGAGGACAAGAAAATGGCATTAAATTGCTACGGTATGAAAAGGGGTAGGATTAAATAATCTCAGTTTCTTCCTACTCCTTTTCGGACGTGCTGTAATGAAACAACTGGAAATATGTGATGCACTATATTGTACCGTATGCATGTTCGGTATAAACTGAAACTGAACTGAACTGAACCCAGGAACGAGGCCATATGAAGTATCAATGTGCATCTTATGCTGCATTATAATGTATTTATAAATATTTTCTAATTTACGGTGGATGAGATGTGGGATTTATGGTGGATTAGAAGTGTTTTCTGCAGGAAAAAAATGCCTATTTTTGCAAACCCTTACGTGGCAATCAAAACTGTATATTGACGCAGGAAAAATTTAATGTTTTCCGATGCCTCTGTTCCTTGGTTTATACGGGTAGATTACCATTGTTGGTAGATAATCAATGTGTTTCAGACCACACCTTATTCATATCTTTAAAGGCCTACTGAAATAAGATTTTCTTATTTAAACGGGGATAGCAGGTCCATTCTATGTGTCATACTTGATAATTTCGCGATATTGCCATATTTTTGCTGAAAGGATTTAGTAGAGAACATCGACGATAAAGTTCGCAACTTTTGGTCGCTGATAAAAAAGCCTTGCCTGTACCGGAAGTAGCAGACGATATGCGCGTGACGTCACCGGTTGTGGAGCTCCTCACATCTGCACATTGTTTACAATCATGGCCACCAGCAGCGAGAGCGATTCGGACCGAGAAAGCGACGATTTCCCCATTAATTTGAGCGAGGATGAAAGATTTGTGGATGAGGAAAGTGAGAGTGAAGGACTAAAGGGCAGTGGGAGCGATTCAGATAGGGAAGATGCTGTGAGAGGCGGGTGGGACCTGATATTCAGCTGGTAATGACTAAAACAGTAAATAAACACAAGACATATATATACTCTATTAGCCACAACACAACCAGGCTTATATTTAATATGCCTCAAATTAATCCCGCGTAACAAAAACCTCCCCCCTCCCGTCCATATAACCCGCCAATACAACTCAAACACCTGCACAACACACTCAATCCCACAGCCCAAAGTACTGTTCACCTCCCCGAAGTTCATACGGCACATATATTTCCCCAAAGTCCCCAAAGTTACGTACGTGACATGCACATAGCGGCACGCACGTACGGGCAAGCGATCAAATGTTTGGAAGCCGCAGCTGCGTACTCACGGTACCGCGTCTGCGTATCCAACTCAAAGTCCTCCTGGTAAGAGTCTCTGTTGTCCCAGTTCTCCACAGGCCAATGGTAAAGCTTGACTGTCATCTTTCGGGAATGTAAACAATGAAACACCGGCTGTGTTTGTGTTGCTGCAGCGGGCCGCAATACACCGCTTCCCACCTACAGCTTTCTTTTTTGCTGTCTCCATTGTTCATTGAACAAATTGCAAAAGCTTCACCAACACAGATGTCCAGAATACTGTGTAATTTTGCGATGAAAACAGACGACTTAATTGCTGGCCACCATGCTGTCCCAAAATGTCCTCTACAATCCGTGACGTAACGCGCAAGCGTCATCTTACCGAAACGTTTTCAGCAGTATACTTCGGCGTGAAATTTAAAATTGCCCTTTTGTAAGCTAAAGTATTGGCCGTATTGGCATGAGTTGCAATGTTAAGATTTCATCATTGATATATAAACTATCAGACTGCGTGGTCGGTAGTAGTGGGTTTCAGTAGGCCTTTAAGGTCTAACCCTTCTGTTGTCCATTGTTTTGCTTTGCAGTGATTCTCTTATATATCCCCACCCTGTTGGTGTATAATTGATGAGTGGTAAAACAGAGGTATGAAAGTCATCGTGGCGCTTAAGAAGGAGCTCTGAAAGCCTTAAAGAGGTGTTTAGTGGTCACAGGAAATGGAGGTAGAAGGGATAGACAGCCCGAGTAGTGAATTGATTGATGGAGAGAGAGATGCTTAAAAAGGGACATTAGTAAAACATTTGTGAGGTTTAATGATAATATGGTTTAATACAGACCTAGCCAACCCGCGGCTCGCGAGCCTCATGCGGCTCTTTGGCTGGTTTCATGCGGCTCTTATCTCTGTTATGAGAGATGTGTGTGTAGCCCTTTAAGATATGACAGCATGGGAGGTGAGTGACGTCAGTGAGTGGGTGGGCGAGAGAGGTGAGGGAGCGGTAACAGTGAGTGGTGCAGGTGCTAGTAGCTTGGTGGATGGGTGCGTGCAAGACACCAGTAAAGCCACAAAGTTGCAACAAATCGCCGGTCTTGTCATTCACTCTCAAGTCCGGAGCTGTAAAGACCCACTGCCGAGTAAAGTGAAGGGTGTTACCCCCGAAGTACATCGGCCCTGGAGGAATGTCTCCCCTGCGCTCCTCGACTATGGTCTGGGAGCCGGAAGCAGGAAAGGTGTAACAACTCTATTAGTGCCTTAGTGTTTACCATGAAGTCTTTATTTTGACAGCCCCCGCGGTAAACGTGTCAGAGTGCAAACTGAGGCAGTATTTGTCATTGATAAAACTTTCGGCGAATCAAAATTTATGTCCAATAAAAACGCAATAAACGGGGACGGAAATTTGACCCGGCAAATATAAACAAAAGAAAATACTGACAGAAAGCGATAATCGAGACAATAAAAAAACAAGCAAACCGGGCAGTAGGTAAAAAAAAAAAAATCTGCGTCCGGGTGACGCGCGGGCTTCAGGAATTGTGCGGCCTTTCCGATTTCAATGCGTAAAAAGACACACAAAATGTGTGGTAACGCCAACACTGCTTGACAGTATAACAAAATAAGTCACACTTATATTCTGTTACATTCACAGTTTTAGAAAAAGTGCAGAGGTAGAAATATTCCAAATAACCTCTTGTATACAATGTAAACATAAATAATGCCTCAAAACAAGTTAATTGTATTTCAACAAAACACAGCAGACGAGCTCTCGCCCTGCACAGCTGTTTTGTGCTTTGTAGTGCTCTGCCACTCTCTCACGAATGCTGCTGCGTGCGCTCGCCTCTACAGATTGTTTTGTTTTTAACCCGTTCTTAACCCTGGACGTACATTGAAAATACACGCAACCCTAACTCAAAATGCCGGACATTTGAGGCATTTAAGAAACCCCGCCCGGACAGCCCAGCAAAAGAGGACATGTCCGGGGAAAAGAGGACGTATGGTCAGTCTAACATAAGAAGAAGAAGCCGAAGCCGGTTTGAGTGACGTCAAACTTGCATGTGCGTGAGATCACAGTAGTAAACAATTTGTGACAAGTTCCCTCTCAAAATGGGAGGGGAAAAAAGCACAGCAAAACGGAAATATAAAGAAGAACACAGGACATTTTTAACAGAGTGGGAGAGTTTATATTTTTTTTGTTGAACGTAATGGCAAGCCATTCTGCCCTATATGTCATGTTTCATTAGCGCATTTCAAAGCTTCAAATCTTCAGCGCCACAAGGAATGCCAGAAGTTTCATTAGTTTTATTAGTATTCTTTTGCCATCTAACATGTTTGATAATGGGCAGCACGGTGGGAGAGGGGTTAGTGCGTCTGCCTCACAATACGAAGGTCGTGAGTAGTCGTGAGTTCAATCCCGGCCTCGGGATCTTTCTGTGTGGAGTTTGCATGTCCTCCCCGTGACTGCGTGGGTTCCCTCCGGGTACTCCGGCTTCCTCCCACCTCCAAAAGACATGCACCTGGGGATAGGTTGATTGACAACACTAAATTGGCCCTAGTGTGTGAATGTGAGTGTGAATGTTGTCTGTCTATCTGTGTTGGCCCTGCGATGAGGTGGTGACTTGTCCAGGGTGTACCCCGCCTTCCGCCCGATTGTAGCTGAGATAGGCTCCAGCGCCCCCCGCGACCCCGAAGGGAATAAGCGGTAGAAAATGGATGGATGGATGGATGTTTGATACTTTCAAGGCACTATGGTCTGTGTATTTAATAAGCCTTGTTACAGTATGTTACAGTTGTTACAGTATTGTATATACTGAAAATGGACAGGGCACTTTCATATTTGTGCGTAAGAACACTATGGCTTCATCTTCCATCCATTGTCTACAGCTTGTCCCTCTCAGGGTCACGGGGGGTGCTGGAGCTTATCCCAACTGCACTCGGGTGGAAGGCGGGGTATACCCTGGACAAGTTGCCACCTCATCGCAGGGCCAACACAGATAGACAGACAACATTCACACTCATATTCACACACTAGAGCCAATTGTGTTGTCAATCAACCTATCCCCAGGTAAATGTCTTTGGAGGTGGGAGGCAACCGCAGTACCCTTAGGGAACCACGCAGTCACCTAGAGAACATGCAAACTCCACACTGAAAGACACCAAGCCCGGGGATCGAACCCAGGACCTTTGTATTGTGAGGCACACACACTAACCCGTTTTACCGTGCTGCCCTGGCTTCATCTTTGAAATATCAATTGTTGTTTGGAGAGGTGATCAGTGGATTCATTTATAGAAAATGTTTACAATTCGGACCACTGCCCTTCAGTTTGCCATCACTGTAGGCGGCATCAACCGTTGTCATGGTGATTATGTTGCACTGATCACCAAGCTGAGCATGACATGCATGTGTGTGTGCATAACAAATCATAAACATTTTTGAAGATTAACATTTTAAAAAATTGTTTTTCAAATCGCTCTTTCACAATTTCCATGCACAATAAATTGTCTATCTCAAAGTATTCATCTCAAAATAATATTTCTTATTAAACCGACTTAATCTGATCATGTTTGGCTTTTAAAACACGGTATAGGACCAACATGCCTTTATTATACGTCTTTATTACATCAACAATGTAAGGAAGAACAAGCCGACAGGCGGGGCGGGGGCAACTGTTTACACCAACAAGTATACAAAGTAAATATAAAGAAGGTAAACTAAGTCAATAATTTTAAATGTATGATTAAAAACACCTGTTTAATAAGTGTCAGGATGTTATCAAAGAAAGACGCTTTGAATATGTGACATGACGCTAGCACCTCCCGACCGGACGAGAGATTGATGGAGAGAAACCTCCAAACAGCCATATTTTGACACTAAAACTTGTCTGTATACACAATACAATTAATACAAATGAAAAACAATATGTGCATGTTTTATTAGTCAGTAAACAACAATATTAAATAATGGTAGATCACATGATTTCAAAACAACATCAATCTAATTCATTCAAATCATCAGAATCAGTTTTATTGGCCAGGTATGTTTAACACACATGGAATTTGACTTGGTAGACTGTGTTCTCCTTGAAAAATGTAAACGATAAATATTACCAATTAACTAGAATATAAACAAGTACTTAAGAATTAGTATGTGTAAGATAATAGCGTAGGGGTGAGGAGAGCAAAAGGATGATGAAGTGGACACCTACTCAGTGGCCTAGTGGTTAGAGTGTCCGCCCTGAGATCGGTAGGTTGTGAGTTCAAACCCCGGCCGAGTCATACCAAAGACTATAAAATTGGGACCCAATACCTCCCTGCTTGGCACTCAGCATCAAGGGTTGGAATTGGGGGTTAAATCACCAAAAATGATTCCCGGGCACGGCACCGCTGCTGCCCACTGCTCCCCTCACCTCCCAGGGGGTGATCAAGGGGATGGGTCAAATGCAGAGGACAAATTTCACCACACCTAGTGTGTGTGTGACAATCATTGGTACTTTAACTTAACTTTAACATGAGGTAGTTTGTTCAAAGTGACAGATTCAGGTTGTAGGGTTATTTCACAGCAACAGGTCTGACACTGTGACTGTTTAGCGTCAACATCATTGACATGTAAATCAGCAATTGAAAATAATTCACTCGGTAGTTTGTATTAACAGTAAATAGTCAAAACAGTTCACCAAAATAGTGATCTTTTTGTATGACGATCATAATAACCAAACACGGCTGCGGGATCAGCGTTCGTGCTGCAAAGGAGACGAGAATCTTCCATCTTATGTGTGAGTGTTAACATTTTGGATGGTAAATAAAACATATTAGACATATCATCTATCCAGTTACATCATTTTATAGCTGCTGGAGGACTTACGGGGCTGAATGAAACAAATTTAATTGATGCATTTTGGTTTCCTTTATTTTATTTTTTTATGACATACATTTTTTTAAATAGAAAATATATTACATTTCTTATATAAAGTATGCATTTTTGCATTTTGAGCAGAGTAAGTGCATCCTCCCACCCTGCACCTTTAGTGGTTAAGAAAAAAAGAAACAAAAGTGGTGTCAATGTAGATGCACTGCACGACTGCTGCTAAAATGCCCATAAAAAATGTCTCCTGTTTGTTTGAAAACGCCGCAGGTAGGCGCATTATAACATGAATGTGCAGTAAATGAGAGTGCTTCCGTGGTGATGCCCGGCCCATATAGTACACGCAAAATCCTTATTTAAATAAGGTGGTCTGCACCCCCACCGCAATTTTATTGTCTGCACACGCTGATTACCACATGGTGTTTATATCTTATTAAATTAGGCCCTAAATAGCAGTAGGAAGTTGTTGTTTTTAATTAGATAGCTTGAAAGTTACTCTCTCTTCTTCGTAGAATGTAGCATTTTCTTCTTCTAGTTACATTCATCCCATCCATCCATTTTCTACCGCTTATCCCTTTCGGGGTCGCGGGGGGTGCTGGAGCCTATCTTAGCTACAATCGGGCGGAAGGCGAGGTACACCCTTGACAAGTTGCCACCTCATCGCAGGGCCAACACAGATAGACAGACGACATTCACACTCACATTCACACACTAGGACCATTTTAGTGTTGCCAATCAACCTATCCCCAGGTGCATGTCTTTGGAAGTGAGAGGAAGCCGGAGTACCCGAGGGAACCCACGCAGTCACGGGGAGAACATGCAAACTCCACACAGAAAGATCCCGAGCGCAGGATCAAACCCAGGACCTTCGTATTGTGAGGCAGACGCACTAACCCCTCTTCCACCGTACTGCCCCTATTTACATTCGCACATAGCTAAACAAGCTGAATGACAACAATCGCCTCAGAGTGCAGTGTTTTTCAAACACTGTGCCGCGGCACACTAGTGTGCTTTGAGATATCGTCTGGTATGTCATGGGAAAATGTGCAATTTCACCAAATTAATGTGTCATTGTTGAATGTCTCTGCTGTCTAGAGATCAATCAATCAATCAATGTTTATTTATATAGCCCTAAATCACAAGTGTCTCAAAGGGCTCCCCAAGCCACAACGACATCCTCGGTACAGAGCCCACATAAGGGCAAGGAAAAACTCACCCCAGTGGGACGTCGATGTGAATGACTATGAGAAACCTTGGAGAGGACCGCATATGTGGGTACCCCCCCCCCCCCCCCCCCCCCCCCCCCAGATGAGACCGAAAGCAATGGATGTCGAGTGGGTCTGACATAATATTGTGAAAGTCCAGTCCACAGTGGATCCAACATATCAGCGAAAGTCCAGCCAATAGTGGATCCAACATAATAGTGAGAGTCCAGTCCATAGTGGGGCCAGCAGGAAACCATCCCGAGCGGAGACGGGTCAGCAGCGCAGAGATGTCCCCAACCGATGCACAGGCGAGTGGTCCATCCCGGGTCCCGACTCTGGACAGCCAGCACTTTATCCATGGCCACCGGACCTGTGTAACTCCCCCTCCACAAGGGAGAGGGGGGCAGAGGAGAAAAGAAAAGAAACGGCAGATCAACTGGTCTAAAAAGGGGGTCTATTTAAAGCATGGGTGTCTCAAATTTGGCCCGCCGTGTAACTTCACTTGGCCCGTGAGGTGATATTAAATTAACACTAGAGCTGGCCCGCCGATTAAATACAGCGGAGGTGCCGCGGTACACCGCTAATTCCCATACTTGCCAAACCTCCCTGGGAGACTCCCAAATTTCAGTGACCCTCCCGAGAATTGTAACGTCCTCTTTTTGTCCAGTCCAACAAGTGCTGGCCCAGTTACATAATATGTGCGGCTGTGGCACGCACACTGAAGTGAATGCAATGCATACTTGATCTTCAGCGATACAGGTTACACTGATGGTGCCAGTATAAAAACCTTTAACATTGTTAGAAATATACGCCACACTGTGAATCCACACCAAACAAGAATGACAAACACATTTTGGGAGAACATCCGCACCGTAACACAACATAAACACAACAGAACAAATACCCAGAACCCTTTGTAGCAGTAACTCTTCCGGGACGCTACAAGGTGTGTGTGTGGGGGGGTTTTGGAGGTAGCGGGGGTGTATATTGTAGCGTCCAGGTGTTGTGCCGGATAATGCACCCCCAGGCGTAGAATGCACCTCCTGACGGGAGTGTTATATCAACTAAAGCCCACACTTAAAGTTTCCACGTGCAAGATTGAATCTATTTAAAAAAGTTATTCAATAAGAAGCCAAAAGTGCAAAAACAATAATGTTCGTGTTGGAGGAGTTGTGAATGAATGAAATATGAAATCCGTGCTGCAGTCTGCAGGTGTACCTAATGTTGTGGCCCAGCATCGACTGCTGTGTGCCTCTCCCCCACCCCATTATCCGGCACAACACCTGGACGCTACAATATACACCCCCGCTACCTCCAACCTCCCCCCCCCCCCCCCCACACACACACCTTGTAGCGTCCCGGAAGAGTTACTGCTGCAAAGGGTTCTGGGTATTTGTTCTGTTGTGTTTATGTTGTGGTACTGTGCGGATGTTCTCCCGAAATGTGTTTGTCATTCTTGTTTGGTGTGGTTTCACAGTGTGGCGCATATTTCTAACAATGTTAAAGTTGCTTATATGGTCACTATCAGTGTAAACTGTATCGCTGTTGATGAAGTATGCATTGTATTCACGCGTGTGTGCGTACAGGAGCCGCACATATCTTGTGACTGGGCGGGCACGTTGTTAGAAGGGATGAAAAGCGGACGTGACGTCAGCTCGTAGAGGACGTTAAAAGCAGTGCATTAAATGTTTATTTAAATTTTATTTGATATGCCATTGATATATATTTTTTTTAATTATTATTATTTGAAACTCGATTTTGCATGTCACTATAAAGTTATATAAGCCTTGCTTCTTCAATATTTAATGCAAAACTTGTTTTGGTCCCTATCAAAAAGGTTAATTTGTTTAACCTTGGCCCGCGGCTTTGTTCAGTTTTAAATTTTGGCCCACTCTGTATTTGAGTTTGACACCCCTGATTTAAATGCTAGAGTATACAAATGAGTTTTAAGATGGGACTTAAATGCTTCTACTGAGGTAGCATCTCTAACTGTTACCGGGAGGGCATTCCATAGTACTGGAGCCCGAATAGAAAACGCTCTATAGCCCGCAGACTTTTTTTGGGCTCTGGGAATCACTAATAAGCCGGAGTTCTTTGAACAGATCAGCAGATTAACCATGTAATACTCTGTCATATCAGTAGGTGGCAGCAGGTAGCTAATTGCTTTGTCTGCCTACTTTGAGACAAGACAATTAGTAATGCATTGATGTTTATAGTTATGGTTTGAATTGATATCGAATAATTGAGTCAGGTATTTGATGAGAACGACTTTATATTGTCAATATAGGCTACTGAGTATAATTTTTAGCATTTTCTGCTGGTGGTGTGCCTCTGGATTTTTATTGTGCCGTGGCTCAAAAAAGGTTGAAAAACACTGCGGCCTAATGTACGGGAGGCACACAGCGTATGGCCAGCAGTCGCATTAGAGATGGAGCATGGAAACTGGGTCTTTACATTTAGGCGTGGAAATAGAAGAAACTGAAATATTTGAGAAATCAGACTAATTTAGTGCATGGAAACATACTGACTGACACACAAACTACACTGGGAATTATGATCCAATACATGATTTTTGATGCATCACACACACAACCCTTAAATATCTGCTGCGCTAAGACAATGACCTAAAGAAAATTACTACCAGCTAGTAGGGATGTTCCGATCAGGGTTTTATGCTGCCAATAACGATCATCCATGATTCAGATCAGATACCAATACGATGCATGTATTAACTGTGAATTTTTTAATGTATTTGTGGTGCGTGCTATTGACAGTTTCACAATATCAACACAATATTTAATAAACTAGTTT
Organism: Entelurus aequoreus; assembly: GCF_033978785.1. Classification (NCBI taxonomy): domain Eukaryota; kingdom Metazoa; phylum Chordata; class Actinopteri; order Syngnathiformes; family Syngnathidae; genus Entelurus; species Entelurus aequoreus. The sequence goes on from NC_084749.1 coordinate 25,881,254, forward strand.
GTCATTATCTTTTATTACAAACAATTATTTGATCACAACTAGGTCAACTAGGTAATACTAATTGAGATAATTATTGCCCTCAAAGTCCTCCTGTGTTCAGGAACATACTCTCTGAATTTGTAAACATGACCAAAAACAAAATAAAAATGATTGGGAGAAAATACAAACCCCTAGTATCGATGACATACTGATATTACCCTTGGTGTCGACAGCACTACTTTATGGATCGATCCGCCCTCTTACGTGTTGTGTACGTCTGGCTGTGATAATACTGACAGACCAACAGTGAGACTCGACTCTTATAAACTACATGTTAATTTCCTGTTAATATCTGCTTACTTTCTGCTGTAACCTGGTTCCATCTACACTGTTTAAACTTTATGAAACACTTAATTCTTGGTGTTGTTTTTTTTTACCTCAGTGGCTAGCTTGGCTATTAGCATGTCGCTCCTGCTTGCTGTCTGTGTGTAACATGTTTAGCCTTGACCTAATACTTGATAATGATACTTAACATATTAAGAATTGCAGTTTATTTGTCATAATAGAGGTGAATATTATTAACTTAAGAGCGACTCTTACTGTATTTTGAGATACATAATTAGCTGCTAGCTTGTCAGCCTTGGAACTAAGAATAAATGCAACATCAGCCAGAGGGTATCTGCATTTGTGATCAGCATTGAAAGGCATTATCTGGCAATAGCAAACACATACTTTTTCAAGAAAATCGTCTGATACTGATCGGTGCCCGATTGAACGACATATCCTACCGGTTAGTTTCTTACACTTTGTGGTTTAACAGAACATATTCAATTCTAAAATATCTATATTCTTCACAGTTGCTAATGATTGAAATAGAAAAATGCTCATTGGCCTGGGGGAAAAGTCTGGTGTTTAGTCTGTCACTCACGGCTGTTTTGTACACTCATACACGCTCGAAGCATGTGAATACACGCAAAAGCAGGCCGAGAGAAGAAACTAACAATTTGCAGTCATGTTGTTACAATAGGCTATACATTCAATGATAGCTAACATACTAGCTAAACTTTGACAACTTGCTATCAAAAGCTAAATTAAAAAAAAAGACTACACTGAGTGTGTGTGTGTGTGTGTGTGTGTGTGTGTGTGTGTGTGTGTGTGTGTGTGTGTGTGTGTGTGTGTGTGTGTGTGTGTGTGTGTGTGTGTGTGTGTGTGTGTGTGTGTGAGTGTGTGTGTTACATGTGGCGTAGTTTACGTCCTCAAACCCGGAAGAGGACAGTGTCATGATCCTACATGACAGGTTCGGACTCTTGTTCTTTTCCTGTGCTTTCTCTATTATTTCCTGTGTTAAGACTCTTGTTTTGTTATTTCTAGTTCCTATTTTCCCCTATGTATTTCAGCTTCTTCACCTGTCTCTGATTGGCCATCAGGACACACTTGTTCCTGGTGGCCAATCAGGATGCTTCATATGCCAGTCCTGTCCTCTGGATGGCTTGTCATTTGTGCTTTTTGCTTTGTGCTTCCATGTTGCATACCTTTCGCTCTCTTTCCTGTGCATTATCCTGCTGCACGATTTTTGTTTTATCATTATATACATTTTTTCCTGCACTTTGCCTGCTTTCTCTGCATCCTACGGTCACGGCCGACTTCGAAAATTATCAGGCAGGATACAATCCTGACAACACTTTTGAAGGTTAGCACCCTTTAGGCAGCTGCTTAAAGGTTGCAAACATCCCCTTTAAGTGCTGAAGATTTCTGTTTGGATTTGTGTTGGCTCTGCAATGAGGTGGCGACTTTTCCAGGGTGTACCCTGTCTTCGCCCGAGTGCAGGTGGGATAGGCTCCAGTCCCCCCGCCGCCCTAAAAAGGACAAGCGGTAGAAAATTATGGATGTTCGGCCTGCACTTGTGTGGGTTCTCTTCAAGTGCTACACCTGCATTCTCTCTATAAGTACAGTGTCGGTTGACGAAGTAGCCTTTATGTGTGAATTTGTAAGTAAATTGTCAATGACACTGTTTTAACTTCCACACTGTTTTGGAGCCTAAAACGGCAAACATTTGCCAACTGGTAAAAGTAAATCTTTTACTACAGTGAATATAGTGTATCTGAGGAAATGAATAGTATTAGTAAGTGTTTTGTTTTATGTCACAACCAATACAACATTGATTAAAAAGTGACCTGGCTTAGGTGGTAGATTGGTCTTCCCTTAACCCAAAGCCTCAGCTGCACCACAACACATATTTGAGCAAAATTCTGAACCCCCACTTCCTGATGCTGTGTCCTCATTAAGTAAAAGGGATAAGCACTGTAAGCATCATGTTTTGTTAGTAATATATGTGTTCCAAAAATTGTAATTAAGAACTCATCGAGCCTCATATTTTGTAATTTGATTAGTTTTATATCAAATGAGAAAATGGCTGTACTGGAAACTGCATAAGAGTGGATTAATGTCCATCCATCCATCCATCTTCTTCCGCTTATCCGAGGTCGGGTCGCGGGGGCAGCAGCCTAAGCAGGGAAGCCCAGACTTCCCTCTCCCCAGCCACTTCGTCCAGCTCCTCCCGGGGGGTCCCGAGGCGTTCCCAGGCCAGCCGGGAGACATAGTCTTCCCAACGTGTCCTGGGTCTTCCCCGTGGCCTCCTACCTGTCGGACGTGCCCTAAACACCTCCCTAGGGAGGCGTTCGGGTGGCATCCTGACCAGATGCCCGAACCACCTCATCTGGCTCCTCTCGATGTGGAGGAGCAGCGGCTTTACTTTAAGCTCCCCCCGGATGGCAGAGCTCCTCACCCTATCTCTAAGGGAGAGCCCCGCCACCCGGCGGAGGAAACTCATTTCGGCCGCTTGTACCCGTGATCTTGTCCTTTCGGTCATAACCCAAAGCTCATGACCATAGGTGAGGATGGGAACGTAGATCGACCGGTAAATTGAGAGCTTTGCCTTCCGGCTCAGCTCCTTCTTCACCACAACGGATCGATACAGCGTCCGCATTACTGAAGACGCCGCACCAATCCGCCCGTCGATCTCACGATCCACTCTTCCCTCACTCGTGAACAAGACTCCTAGGTACTTGAACTCCTCCACTTGGGGCAGGGTCTCTTCCGCAACCTAGAGATGGCACTCCACCCTTTTCCGGGCGAGAACCATGGACTCGGACTTGGAGGTGCTGATTCTCATCCCAGTCGCTTCACACTCAGCTGCGAACCGATCCAGTGAGAGCTGCAGTTGGACTCTGCCAAGGCTGCCCTTTGTCACCGATTCTGTTCATAACTTTTATGGACAGAATTTCTAAGCGCAATCAAGGCATTGAGGGGATCTGGTTTGGTGGCTGCAGGATTAGGTCTCTGCTTTTTGCAGATGATGTGGTCCTGATAGCTTCATCTGGCCAGGATCTGCAGCTCTCACTGGATCGGTTCGCAGCTGAGTGAGTGTGGATTAATGTCAGACAGTAAAATACAATGTGGTATATATTTATACACAATAATAACGTTGCTTAACAGAGCGTCTCAAAACCATTAAAGTTTTGTGTACAAACCCCAAAACCAGTGAAGTTTTGTAAATCGTAAATTAAAACAGAATACAATGATTTGCAAATCCTTTTCAACCTATATTCAATTGAATAGACTGCAAAGACAATATACTTAACGTTCGAAATGAAAAACGTTATTTTTTGCAAATATTAGCTCATTTGGAATTTGATGCTTGCAACATGTTTAAAAAAGCTGGCACAAGTGGCAAAAAAGACGGAGGAAATTGAGGAATGCTAATCAAACACTTACTTGAAACATCCCACAGGTGAACAGGCTAATTGGGAACAGGTGGGTACCATGATTGGGTATTAAAGCAGCTTCCATGAAATGCTCAGTCATTCACAAACAAGGATGGGACGAGGGTCACCACTTTGTGAACAAATGTGTGAGCAAATTGTTAAACAGTTTAAGAACAACATTTCTCAGCAAGCTATTGCATGGAATTTAGGGATTTCACCATCTAAGGTCTATAATATCATCAAAAGGCTCAGAGAATCTGGAGAAATCACTGCATGTAACATTGAATGCCCGTGACCTTGGATCCCTCAGGCGGTATTGCATCAAAAACCGACATCAGTGTGTAAAGGATATCACCACATGGGCTCGGTAACACTTCAGAAAACCACTGTCAGTAACTACAGTTGGTCGCTACATCTGTAAGTGCAAGTTACAACTCTACTATGCAAAGCGAAAGCCATTAATCAACAACACCCAGAAACGCCGTCGGCTTCGCTGGGCCCGAGCTCATCTAAGATGGACTGATGCAAAGTGGAAAAGTGTTCTGTGGAGTGACGAGTCCACATTTCAAATTGTTTTTGGAAACTGTGGACGTTGTGTCCTCTGGAACAAAGAGGAAAAGAACCATCTGGATTGTTCTAGGCGCAAAGTTAAAAAAACAGCATCTGTGATGGTATCGGGGTGTATTAGTACCCAAGGCATTGGTAACTTACACATCTGTGAAGGCACCATTAATGCTGAAAGGTACAAACAGGTTTTGGAGCGACATATGTTGCCATCCAAGCAACATTATCATGGACACCCCTGCTTATTTCAGCAAGACAATGCCAAGCCACATGTTACAACAGCGTGGCTTCATAGTAAAAGAGCGCGGGTACTAGACTGGCCTGCCTGTAGTCCAGACCTTATGAAGCGTAAAATACGACAACGGAGACCCCGGACTGTTGAACAACTTAAGCTGTACATCAAGCAAGAATGGGAAATAATTCCACCTAAAAAGCTTAAAAAATTGGTCTCCTCAGTTCCCAAATGTTAACCGAGTGTTGTTAAAAGGAAAGGCCAGTGGTAAAAATGCCCCTGTGCCAACTTTTTGCAATGTGTTGCTGCCATTAAATTCTAAGTTAAAGACCTACTGAAACCCACTACTGCCGACCACGCAGTCTGATAGTTTATATATCAATGATGAAATCTTAACATTGCAACACATGCCAATACGGCCGGGTTAACTTATAAAGTGCAATCTTAAATTTCCCGCTAAACTTCCGGTTGAAAACGTCTATATATAATGATGTATGCGCGTGACGTCAATCGTTGAACCGGAAGTATTGGTACCCCATTGAATCCAATACAAAAAAGCTCTGTTTTCATCTCAAAATTCCACAGTATTCTGGACATCTGTGTTGGTGAATCTTTTGAAATTTGTTTAATGAACAATGAAGACTGCAAAGAAGAAAGTTGTAGGTGGGATCGTGTATTAGCGGCTGGCTGTAGCAACACAACCAGGAGGATTTACTTGGATAGCAGACGCGCTAGCCGACGCTAGCCGCCAACCGCACTGATGATCGGGTTAAGTCCTTCGTCCTTGCGTCGATCGCTGGAACGCAGGTGAGCCCGGGTGTTGATGAGCAGTTGACGGCTGGCTGGCGTAGGTGGAGCGCTAATGTTTTTATCATAGCTCTGTGAGGTCCCGTTGCTAAGTTAGCTTCAATGGCGTCGTTAGCAACAGCATTGTTAAGCTTTGCCAGGCTGGGAATTATTAACCGTGTAGTTACATGTACATGGTTTAATAGTATTGTTGATCTTCTGTCTATCCTTCCAGTCAGGGATTTATTTATTTTGTTTCTATCTGCATTTGAGCCCGATGCTATCACGTTAGCTCAGTAGCTAAAGAGCTTCGCCGATGTATTGTCGTGGAGATAAAAGTCACTGTGAATGTCCATTTCGCATTCTCGACTCTCATTTTCAAGAGGATATAGTATCCGAGGTGGTTTAAAATACAAATCCGTGATCCACATTAGAAAAAGGAGAAAGTGTGGAATCCAATGAACCCTTGTACCTAAGTTACGGTCAGAGCGAAAAAAGATACGTCCTGCACTGCCTCTCTAGTCCTTCACTCTCACTTTCCTCATCCACGAATCTTTCATCCTCGCTCAAATTAATGGGGTAATCGTCGCTTTCTCGGTCCAAATCTCTCGCGCTGCACTGTAAACAATGGTAAAATGTGAGGAGTCCTTCCTCTGGTGTCATCACGCTACTTCCGGTATAGGCAAGGCTTTTTTTTATCAGCGACCAAAAGTTGCGACCTTTATCGTCGTTGTTCTCTACTAAATCCTTTCATCAAAAATATGGCAATATCGTGAAATGATCAAGTATGACACATAGAATGGATCTGCTATCCCCGTTTAAATAAAAACATTTCATTTCAATAGGCCTTTAATGATCATTTGCAAAATAAATTACGTTTCTCAGTTCAAACATGAAATATATTTTCTTTGCAGTGCATTCAATTGAATATAAGTTGAAAAGGATTTGCAAATAATTGTGTTCTGTTTTTATTTACGAATTACACAACGTGCCAACTTCACTGGTTTCGTAAAAGTGGGGTTTCTAGTCAGGATGATGACAGACAGAAACAGTCATATTTTTTCTTTTCCCATTTGATCTTCTTTTATTTTTCTCGATATCACGTGGTTGACCTGTAGACTAAGTTGATCAATGTTGATAATAAACAACTGATAATAATCGGATTAAGTTGAAGGGAGAATAGTGTATCATGATCTGTGGTCTAGATCATGTTATGTGTAGTTATGCTCTGTTAGTTTTGGACTCCTTTTAGTTCCTGTGTGTGCACCTCCCTGAGTTTGTTTTGGTTGCCATGGTTGCTAATTATGTTCACCTGTCTCTGATTAGTGTTCGGCCGCTCACCTGCTACCCGAGCACTAATCAGAGGCATTATTTAAGCCTGCCTTTGCCAGTCAGTCGGCCTGGCGTCATTGTTTGCTTCATGCTCCTGTTACGTGAGTACGCCTTGTCTTGAGCCTACGCTAAGTGTTAGCTTCAAATGCGATCGGCACGTGTTTTCCTTCGACTAGTTTTCTGTTTTTGGTGCTGTTTTGACTTTTTAAGAATAAATCATGTTTTTACCTGCACGCCATGTCCGGAGTGGTCCGTCTGCATTTCGGGAGAACAAACCCCGCCGTGACATAGTGTCAGTGTGTGTTGATAGGACTGATCTTCCTGCCGTCTGTCCACCATGTACAGTGTTTTATGGTAATCATTTTATATAACTATATGGGAGACCATCACAACTACTGCATACTAATATACTCAGATACAAGTTTTTGAGTGGGCAAAGAAGGCCTAAGTTACACTATAACTTCAACTGGTGGCCGGAGTGCCAAATTAGGCCCGGAAATGACACCATCCCGACCCCTGAATTCAGTTCAAAACTTGGGAGAAAAACAGTTTTGTAGAAAATTTCCAAAAACACTGAAGTACTCCTGTTGTATAAGGAACCTGGACCACTGCAAACACCTTGGCAGTTCCTTGCATTGACATTTTAACCTTGCTAGTGTCAGCTGGTTTGCTCCCCCTGCCTTTCCCATTCCGCACAGGGACGGAAACCCGGGTCATTCGTATGAGAGGTGAGTGTGCTGACCATTGAGCTGAAAGCACAAACTGGCAGCCCAGCAGCCAGTACCACTCCTAAGGTTGTCAGGGAGTGAGGTTTACTAACGTACAGCTGGCACAGCCACATTAGTTGGCCCCTGTTACACTTAACCCAGCTGGTTCGGCCCCATGCTTTTATCCCCGTCCGCACGGGGACGCAAAGCCTAGTCGTATGTATGAAAGGCAAGTGTCTTTCTCGCAATCTCCGGGCCTGGACTAAAAGCCCGAGCTGGCAGCCCAGCAGCAAGTTGTACTCTGGCACAGCCACACTGGCTGGCTCCCGTTACACCAGCAAACATAAAACACTGGAGTCCAAACTTGTGTTTCACATAACTGAGGCGCTCCTCCAGGCAATCCTTTTAAAGAGGAACTGCACTTTGTTTGGAATTTTGTCGATTATTCACACTCGGTGGAAAAAAGGTTTAGTGCTGGTGGCTCACAATAAGAAGATCCTGGGTTTGATCTATGGGCTCGGATTCTTTCTGTGTGGATCTTCCCGTGACTGCGTGGGTTCCTTCCAGGTACTCCGGCTTCATCCCACCTCCAAAGACATGCAACTAGGGATAGGCTGATTTGCAACACTAAATTGGCCCTAGAGTGTGAATGTGAGTGTGAATGTTGTCTGTCTATCTGTGTTGGCCCTGCGATGAGGTGCGATTTGTGAGAGAAAACACTCATGTTTTTTTTTTCTAGCAATGGAGGTAATCTAACTACCTCTATATGCTCTAAAAAACCTCCAACAACGTTTTATATACACACTGTAAGTATATATGTAATGTGGAAACAGGCATGTTCATAGTACAATGTAATATTTACCGTAATTTGGTTATTTTAAGCATACAGTGATGCATTAATTTCAAGGACGCATCACAATGTTCGTTGTTTCCTTGATAACTACAACTCATTGTTGCAGACTTCATGGGAGCCACAATTATTTTTTTGGGACAAATGATGATGCAGAACCTCATGTTTTTGAGCCTGAATATACGGAGGATGACCTAAAATTTTTAGAAGCTGAGTGTTTAGCAGAACCAGAAAGTAGCATTATTGCTAAGTGCTGAACAAGAAATACAAACTACGAACATAATACAACTAACACTTACTGTACAATGTCTGCTCTCACTCAGATGCCGACTGATGGGATGGATGTTCATATGTTCCCGTTTAGATGAAGAATTAATCATAATCCTCACCCAGGCAAAAAAAAATGTGCGAAACGAGCGTCTTTTCGTGTCATTCTCGCAATCTCCGGGTCTAAGTTGAATGTCAAAGTTGAGCAACTTCTCGGTTTATGTCCAAAAACTGCTACTATACAAATGAGACACATGATTTACAATCTATAATTAACTTTTACCAACTCAAAGGCGATGCAGCAGCCCACAGGCTCAATATGTCAATAACTGCATTAGCTCGTTACCTCTTTGGGATAACGGCGCCTCTAAAAGTAGTCCCTCTGCCTTTGTGCTTATAATAACAATGCTAATACTTGGTTAATGTATACAGTATTTAGTAATTTGCCGGTTTTCGGATGTTTTTCTGGAGGGCTTTATGGATGGGTGCAATAGATGACTCCCTTTACCTTTGTTAGCCACCATTGTTGCTGTATATTACAAACGAGAATGCATGAAGAAAGAAAAAAATGTGTGTTCTTGTCTTACATAGGGATTGTGAATGACAAGCAACATTTTTAAAAAGTGCAGTTTTCCTTTAAGTCCTCTCCTTTTTGGCAGTTAACCATTTATGGTGTTGCTGTACCTTGTTTACTTCAGAGGCAGTCATTAGTCATTTGTTCAACTATTTTAGTTATACTTGTAGTGTTCCTCAAGGTTGGAACGGTTTATTTTTCATCATTAGCGGCATTCAACTGGTGGCCCACGGGTTAAGTTAAAAAACTTGTGAGACAGAAAGTCTTTAAAAACAGCAGAACACTCCTAACTCTGACACAAATCAACTCTCCACTGTAGAAGACGTTGGTTCTACGGAACTTTATTCAGTTGTTTCTTTTTCTTTTTTTGCCTTTCAACGAAGGCAGACGCTTCCCATACTTTTACTTTATTTCTCCTGCTTTGCATTTTTTGTGTCCATGTTCTTGTTTTGTCTTAACTTTCTGAGAGACTCTAAGAAATCTAAAACATGGAATTGATAGACTGGTCTCTCAACTCAATTGACAAGATCTTATGATGAGAAGCTCATGTTCGGGGCAACCTGCCTGTCCTGATGGAACATTTGCTGCTAGATACATAAAGGACATTAGGGAGAAGTAGAGAGTGTGCAGGGTGATTATTTCCGTCAAATACATTGAAGCTATATATCTATTAGGAACTGTGGTAACAGGTCATCTGCTGATTGGATTGAGCATTGCTCTGATCTATTGACCAATTCAGAAGACGATGGCAGCTGTTCTAGGAGCCCAAAAACTGCCCCTTGTGATGGATGAGCTGGGCAGAGCTGTGCGCACTCAGACTTTGGCAATTTCAGATTGCAAATTAGATAACATCTCGGAGAAGCTTTCACTCTGCAAGGCAAAATGATGATCAATTTGAGAGCCAGAACAGACAACAAGAGCAGACAAATCATTGGAATGGGTTTTCTTGCCAAAACCTAAACAATCCTTATCAACAATTTGACATTAGCCTTGGCAGGGTCATGCAGTAAACACGGCAGTGAGAACATTGCAGCGAAAGACGGTCTGAATCCTTTCGCCCTTCTTCAAAGACACCTGGGATGGTGACTCATTTCCGTGATGCCGAACATGGCCACTTCCAGCCTTATGGACAAACACACACCCAGGGACTACTACTACACAAATATGCACACATACCTTCCACACATAGGAGTTTAGTTGATTATTTCTTCTCCTCCTAGCCCATGTTTGTCTTTCCTTTTTACTTCTTACGGGTCACAGCCAGGTGGTGACCCATTAGTCTTCCTGTTCTGTAAACTCCTGCAACTGTATGTTGTATGTCTGTTCTTGGACGGCAGGGCCGGCCCGTGGCATAGGCCGTATAGGCAAATGCTAAGGGCGCCGTCCATCAGGGGGCGTCACGCCAGTGCCACAAATGTTGGAGAAAAAAAAAAAAAAGTTGGTACTATTATTTCTAAATACAAAAAATAATCCCACGTTAATTAAAATGCAAAGTAAAGCCTATTTAATAGAAATATTATTTGTTACAACATTACGGTGCGCCCCCTCCCTTCCCGTATCATGACTCTTTTTGGACTCACCACGTCAAAAAATCAACACAAGATGTCAAAACGGCCAAAACTGTCAGGTGCCCAGGGAAGAAAAAATAGAAAAGAAGAGGAGGAGAAACAAGAAAAAGACACAGGTAGCAGGTAGGTAACGTTAGCCTGCATGAAATTATTTGTCTGTTACAGAATGTGATAGTAACCTGGCTTTTTAGCATTAAGCTAATGCTACATGATTCGGCAATTGCTAATCAATAAATAGCTAGTTCTGTTTTAACGTCGGGTTAATATTGTGGAGGGGGCTAAATTGTTATGGAAAATAATAATGTAACGTTAGGTAATTACAGTACTCCCACCTTACATTCCTCAGGGACATTTGTATTAGATCTTTTAAGCAGGTGTTTTTTGTTGACATTGTTATTGCCTTCTGGTTAGCTAATGTTTGCCCTGCAGGTAATAGTCACTTTTCCACCCCTTTGTATAGTAGGTATAGTTGTAAGCCTAGTTGTTAAAGTGCACATCATTAATGTTAATTAAGCAATATCACATGAGAGGGAATGCTGTTTTTTAATTTGAGCGCTGCTGTGATTCGGTTAAAGATAATCATAACATAACATTCTCATACAATATGTTAATGTAATTTCTTTAAGTAAACAAAAAGGTCAAAGACAAAGCTATTCGGTTTCTTGTGAGTATACACACTTCACTGCCGATGTGGGGGGGCGCCACCTAAAATCTTGCCTAGGGCGCCAGATTGGTTAGGGCCAGGCCTGTTGGACGGGCTGTATTGAAAACTAATTTCGTTATACTTTTTATGTGCAATGACAAAGTTATATTCTATTCTATTTAATTTGATATACAAAATAAGATTAACAGTGGAGGAACTAGTCTGTCCCCCAGGCCCCCGGTCCTAAGCTTTCTGTAAACGTGGCTCCCAAAACAATTGATTTGAATAGCCCTGCACTAGAGAGAAGAACATTAAAGGCCTACTGAAACCCACTACTACCGACCACGCAGTCTGATAGTTTATATATCAATAATGAAATCTTAACATTGCAACACATGCCAATACGGCCGGGTTAACTTATTAAGTGCAATTTTAAATTTCCTGCCACACTTCCGGTTGAAAACGTTTTTTTATGCTGACGTATGCGCGTGACGTCAAGGGTTGGTACGAAAGTTGAATCATATACAAAAAACTCTGTTTTCATCTCAAAATTCCACAGTATTCTGGACATCTGTGTTGGTGAATCTTTTGCAATTTGTTTAATGAACAATGGAGACTGCAAATAAGAAAGTTGTAGGTGGGATCGGTGTATTAGCGGCGGACTACAGCAACAACCAGGAGGACTGAGAGATGGATAGCGAACTCACCTTAACTTCCTCCGTCTCCGGGCCGCCAACCGCATCTGTGATCGGGTGAAGTCCTTCGTTGCACCGTCGATCGCTGGAATGCAGGTGAGCACGGGTGTTGATGAGCAGATGAGGGCTGGCTGGCGTAGGTGGAGAGCTAATGTTTTTAGCATAGCTCTGTGAGGTCCGGTTGCTAAGTTAGCTTCAATGGCGTCGTTAGCAACAGCATTGTTAACCTTCGCCAGCCTGGAAAGCATTAACCGTGTAGTTACCTGTCCATGGTTTAATAGTATTGTTGATTTTCTATCTATCCTTCCAGTCAGGGATTTATTTCTTTTGTTTGTATATGCAGTTAAGCACGATGCTATCACGTTAGCTCGTAGCTAAAGTGTTTCGCCGATGTATTGTCGTGGAGATAAAAGTCACTGAATGTCCATTTCGCGTTCTCGACTCTCATTTTCAAGAGGATATAGTATCCGAGGTGGTTTAAAATACAAATCCGTGATCCACAATAGAAAAAGGAGAAAGTGTGGAATCCAATGAGCCAGCTTGTACCTAAGTTACGGTCAGGGCGAAAAAAGATATGTCTTGCACTGCATTCTAGTCCTTCTCTCTAACGTTCCTCATCCACGAATCTTTCATCCTCGCTCAAATTAATGGGGTAATCGTCGCTTTCTCGGTCCGAATCTCTCTCGCTCCATTGTAAACAATGGGGAATTGTGAGAAGTCCTTCCTTCGGTGACGTCACACTACTTCCGGTACAGGCAAGACTTTTTTTTATCAGCGAGCAAAAGTTGAAACTTTATCGTTGATGTTCTCTACTAAATCCTTTCAGCAAAAATACGGCAATATCGCGAAATGATCAAGTATGACACATAGAATGGATCTGCTATCCCCGTTTAAATAAAAAAAAATCATTTCAGTAGGCAGCAAGTTATGAGGATGTGCCATTGAATTGAATCCTAGAAATTCTGCCTCATCATAACACTGTTTGATTCATAACCAAGGTTACATTTATGTATTCAATTTCATCTACTGATATGCAGGTAAGTATTTGTGATGAGCAATGAATTCATATTTTTATTTCAGTTTATTTGAGATATTATTTGTGTTAATTCACAAAAGTGGTGAAAGTTGACAAATAGCAAACCTTTTCACACGGTGTATACATTATATTGTGTTTTGTGTATGTTCCAATATTACGCTGTATCCTCCTGAGAAGCAGCATCCTCTGTAGTCGATATTTGTTTCCGGTCATTTCCTTGACCATTTAAAAAAAAGCCCTGTTATCCAAAACACAAATTACCACTGCAGAGAACATTGTTTCTCAGGAGATTACAAGTAATGATAAAGGGACTAAAATATGTAAATGTCACAAAGCATATGCAGATCTCAGTTGCTTCCGCCCCATTTGTATACTATAATTTCTTAGCAGCCCTCATCCTCTTGACTGCCCACCTTCTAGCAATATTTTAGCATTGACTTCCTTTAGCACTATGTTGTTAACAGCCTATTCTCCTTGCTCATCTTTTCTTGACTGAGCAGCTCGCCTGCAACGCTGGTAGCCCTTTACACAGTGGACTCATACATGCTCTAACCCACTATATCATCTCTTCTCTAGTTTCAACCACACTCTCTGTATTTCACAGTTCTCTATTCATGGGTGCCTCTTTATCATGTTACTGTTGCTCTGGCCGTGTCTTCAGGGGCTATATACTGACAGACGATGTAATCGTGCATCAAAGCCATTGTTAGGGTATATAATTAAACCAGCATTCTTTAAATTACAGCTGTCAAAAGGCCAAAAGTTTAATTTCAAACTATAAGCTGCTACTTTTTCCCTATACTATGAACCCTGCGGCTTTTAAGACAGAGCGGCTAATTTATGGATTTTTCTTCGCTGGTGCCAATAACAAAAATAGTTTGAAAAAAAACCAAGTAAAAACATTAATAATGATTTTTATTGTTTGTGCTATGGCACCATCTTTTGGACAAGTTTGCTCACTACAGGTGCTACAGTGTCCTTTCATTTAACGGTAGTGCTTTCAACCAGATTTTTGAATGCTGTGTGTAATGTTCTATATTCTCAATGGAACATTTAAAATTTTGGGGTCGTTTACTGGCGTCATCTTGCAGTCTGCACATATACATTCTGTGTGACTGCCATCTACTGGTCACACTTATTATTACACCATCTACCAAATAATATAGCTTTGAGGTCGGTAAGCACAGCCAGAATTATTCCATACGTTAGGGTTATAAGGATTTTATTGTCTAAAAAATACAGTAATTTGAGTTTGATCAAGGTGATCAGCTTTTAGCATTTTTACCTCGATGGAACATGGTGGAAATGTCTGTTAGAAGTTACCGCAGTAATAAACAGTAGGGATTAGTGTGTCATCGTCGCGAAAGTCAGGCTTGTCACAACGTAATATAATGTTCAATCAGTGTTGTGCCTCTTCCACCTTACACAGCTAGAAGTGCAGCTCATAAGATAAAAATAAAGAAATGTGTCTAACACTAGCATAGAAGTTGAAACACAACATTGACAAAGAGCAGCGGTTTTAGTGACAAACTTTAGTCTCACTGCAGCTCACCATACTCCTGCCTTGAATGCGGACTTGCAGGCACTCACAGGATGTCTTTGTGACTGAACTACTGAATTTGAATACTCTTGTGTTCAAATATTTTTTGAGTTTGTGGATAAAAAAATGTTGTTCTTGAAATAATCATTAAACTTGTTGGTACTTGTTATTCTACAAGATACTGCGGTAGTGAATAGTAAGCATGCAACGGTACTCGGTATAATTCTGCACGGGACGCCTTTAATTAAAGAAAAACAAATCGCAATATTAATCAAGATCCGGTGATATGAAAAAAATTATTGTGATCATTTTTTTTGCCATACTGTCAACTCATTGTCTGGTGCAGCTTTTAAGGTGTGAGGTTTTACACAACATACTATTACACGTCCACACTAACTGAAGTCAGTTACTTATAACTAGGCAAAAACATCCAAAAATGATTACGACCAGGTCCTAGTTTATTGTTTTAACATGCCTAACAATTATTTAAGGTGACGATGAAAACCACAATATCTAGACACAAACAGATACCTATAAAGATGCACACACTTTTTCATAAGTACAAGTACATAGGTCAATGCATTGAAACACTCTGTGTATTCCAGCTCACCCATCTGACCATGCAGTTGTTCTCTGAAGGAAAGAGCTTGATGGTGACTGGGAACTGTTCTCCACCAATCACAGCTCACAACCCATCCTACTTTCGCACACTGGCTGTGAGCTGTGCAAGGCTATTCCCGGTCGCCTATCGATTAGTTATGCCTGGCTGCTGTTGTGTGCAGGAGACCAGGAAAGCCCCTAATTGGCCAGTCCGGGAAAGAGAGAGAGAGAATAAGAGTTGTAAGGAAGGGGACAGAGACTGAAAGAGGGAGGGAGCAAGGACAAGACAGAGGCTAAAGAGACAGGGAACCGACCATACACTACTCAACAATTAACAGTACAGACATGTGAGACTATGGATTCGTATTTCCACTTTTGGAATATAAACTGACATCATTGCCATTGGAGTAGCTGGGATTGTTTTTATTTTTTTTTAAAGCTGGAGTGTGCAACAACTAAGGGTCATTGGATAACGTGTAACCCTGAGATCACAGAAGCGAAGACAATTTATGGAAATTGGAAAGCAAAATCTTTCTTCGAGTGCTGGAGTTGACTTAAATTGTTTTCAGTCGTTGATAAGACCTGAAGCAAAGGCTGTAAAAAAACTCAGTTCTTCCAAGGTTCTTCTTGCTTTCCGAGAGGGAACATTGTTCAACACAGTTCAGGTGCTTCGAAGCGGACGTAATGTAAACAAGAAAAAGAAAGCGTAATTGTATGATCCTAATGTACAGAGACAAATGCAGTGGAAAAGAAAAAAAAAGAACCCATGCTTTGACATGATGAACATTTCCGTTGTTCTTTGATGCCATGACCTACATTATATGGACACAAGTAATTCCAAAGAGCGTCTTGGTTTGTCATCCCTGTTAAGACGTGATGCGGTGAGAGCGAGATAATACATTAGAAGAAGTGAGGAGCATCTCAGAGTTTTTGTTCATATTTATTTCTCCAGATATGACCACTTACTTCCACAGTCATGAGTTTTGTTGTAGTCCTAAAAAGCCCAGCAGTGGTTCTTCTAAGGGAAAATCTGGCAAAGGGAAGGTTAAGTCCGCCAAGGGCCACTGCCACTCGAAGCATAGCCAAAAATTATTGCAAGTCCAATCAAATCAACCGCACCGGTCCCCGCTCCACTCACCAAAGCACCATTCCCATTCGCCGAAACATGGATATCATTCGACAAAACATCTCCTTCCTTCTCCTTCTCCGAGCTATTACCACATAGCACCACCGTCTCAAAGTCATCAGCTTGCTCCACCATTATCAAACTACCAGCTGGGTCCACAATCACCAAGTCAGCTATTGCATTCAGCAAGCCACCACCAGATCCACCTCTCACCTAGCCATCAACAGCTGCAGCATTGTTATCCAAACCAGCAACAATTTCATCCTCCTGCTTCACCCAGTTGCTTACTCTCCTCGCCATCATTGCATCAACTCTGTCATCACCATCAACAGCAGCCGGCACATTCCCATTCAACCAGTCACCATTCCTTGTTCCAACAGTACCAACATAATTATCCTCCGCCTCTGCCCCACTGCTCACAGTCTCTTTCTATACATCCGTTTCACTCGCCACAGCTCCCTCTGTGTTCAGAACTGGGTGGTTATGGGTGGAACACATTGCCCACGAACCTGGCCAACAGGTGTTCTCGAGGAATTTTTCCAAACTTCAGAGATAATGTGGCAAAAAGTCCCACAAAGGGCAAACCCAAAGGAAAGGCTGGTTCTAGACGATGGCCTAATGATGCCTATACCTGGAATTTACACTCTATGGAGCCACCTTCACAGGTGCCACACATGCACCACTTTTCACATATACAAGCCCATGTGCAGGTAGGTTGCATTGGTAGCATGTTTACTGCATGGACAATAAACTGTAGTATATTTATTCAGAAAGGTTTTTAGAACAGTAACATATTTTTTATTGTGTGATACCTTTGTTTTTTGTTCTCAGAACACAAGTCACAGATTTGGGTCAAATCTTGTGTTTTTATAACTGTATTTTAGAGCTCACAATTGTGCCTCAAAAATGTTTTTGGCCTAACTGACATTTATCAATTTACATATTTGAATGCACAATGAGATCATCGTCAACCGACGTCAAGTAATTCTAGTAAAAATTATGGCTGAACGATTTTGCAAAAAAATCCAAATGCAATCAACATTGTGATTGCTATTTATTATATGTGATTATTTGTTCCATGGTCCTCTTCTCAGGAACCAGCTTCTTCTGTGTTGGAGTTGAGGGGACTTCGGTTTACTTCGCTCGGCATTTTACCAGTCACGTTTTCGATTTTACTTTTGTCTTGAGGTGGGTCCCCTCTGGGCTTGTGTCTCTTCTTTGTGGTCTGGCCTTTCAGGGCCTGTTGATTATATATATATATATATATATATATATATATATATATATATATATATATATATATATATATATATATATATATATATATATATATATATATATATATATATATATGTATGTATGTATGTATGTATGTATGTATGTATGTATGTGTAAAGTGAAGGGTGTTAATCCCGACAAAAACATCCACCGTGGAAGGAACGTCTGCCCTGTGCTCTTCGACTACGGTCTGCACCGGGGCCAAACAGCTGGAAAGGTGTAACAACTACATTATTACCTGTCACTCTTTATAACTCCTTCTGCAGATCTGAATGCTGATTATTTAAATGTTTACCTAAGTTTGAAGCAAAAGTGGTAATATTAATCGCCACATTTGGCGAGGCATGTTTTAAAGCAGCTGTTGTGAGAGCAGTGTGTGTGTGTGTGTGTGTGTGTGTGTGAAGTGAAGTGAAGTGAATTACATTTATATAGCGCTTTTTCTCAAGTGACTCAAAGCGCTTTACATAGTGAAACCCAATATCTAAGTTACATTCAAACCAGTGTGGGTGGCACTGGGAGCAGCTGGGTAAAGTGTCTTGCCCAAGGACACAACGGCAGTGACTAGGATGGCGGAAGCGGGGATCGAACCTGCAACCCTCAAGTTGCTGGCACGGCCGCTCTACCAACCGAGCTATACCGCCCCATATACCGTGTGTGTGTGTGTGTTTAATATGGTTATGTCCTGCTACAGCACATCAATACCGTAGGTCTTCGTCAAACTGTGCACGTAGTCAGTCGGAGTTCTTCTCAGCAAACCTCGGCACAGGGAAAACATATTGTTCATATGAACTTTTTTTGAGAACTGTTTTCATTCGACTGAAATCATATCTTAAGATCTAATTTGTTTGTTTTATTATCTAATCACAATCCATCTTTATATGGTATCTTGATGTTGATTTTTAGTGTGTTCTTTTTAAATTTGTTGGCTAAAGCTGGAACTGTAATCCATTTCTGATTGTGGTTAGCTCAGAAGCAAACGACCTCAATGTGTTGTTTGCTCACACTCAGACTTCCTTGCACAGTAATCACGTTATAATTTTCCTTATTGCCTACTATTGAAATTTACCAAATGCCTTTGTTTCTTTTAAATGATTGTAGATGAATAATTTTAAACCAAGCCTATGTTAGGTCATAATACACTGTTGGTTTAACTTAATACAAAATGGTACACAGAGTATCTCGCATGACAAAATGATGACGTCAATATGAAAATTTGTGACAAAAATGCAGCTTTCTGTTTTTTTAACTGTTTATGTGCAGTGGACAGAGTAATAGGAGATAGGGTGTAGTCTGATTTTTAATTAATGGAATTAGAAAATCAGTTCTAATTGGATTAAAGTCCTACTTTATCTGATTAGGAAGTTTCATTACATGTACGAAGAAATAGTGAGCAGTTATTGTCGTGCATCACTCCCACACATGTCAAAGTAACTGCTCCAATTCTTGAAAGTTTATCTAAATTTTGTCGCATGTAACAGTTACAATGGCATCATTATCTTTTGATTGTAAATTTGATATGTGAATGGTGTAGTTGTTTTCGGTTTGCAGTTTTCAATTAACTTATTTTGTTCTGTGTATTGCAAATGACTGCATGAACTTGTTACTGACGGTAAATGGAAATTGGCAACTAAAATGGACTAATGACCTCTCAGACACAATAGGGCATAGAAATAAAGCAGCATACATACACAGAAGGTCACTCCTCACATAAAAACGCTACACTGTAATTGTATAATCATGTTCTGTACACTAAGCAATGGTCTGGTTCTGGATGTTTGACAATATACTGTACTTTATACGGTACAATATCTTCTGGACCTTTAATGAAAACAGCCACTTGCATTCTCTCTATTCCAAACACACATACTGTACATATTGATGTTACGTAAGCCTGCAGTCTGATTTGGCGTGTCAGTCGAATTAACATCTGACGGACAGGATTTGTTTCTGTTAACGAGACACACAGAAACAAAAATAAGTCCACGCAGAGGTTGTGTGCTTTAAATAGTTCTTAAGTTCCAATGGCAAATAATTTACATATCTTAGATAAGTCAATAAAAAGGGTGACGTGATGTTACACCACCAGTTGAGACATATATAATGAAGTATCTGAGATATAAATATATTTTGGGAATTTTTTAAGGGATTCTGAATTTTTTTTACATAAACATAATTTTTTATCAATATCACCAAGATATTTTAGAGTCGTTGTGCACTTTTCATCCCTATTGTATGTGCATTTAAGGTTTGGGTATCTGCGCACCTTCTGCTGTTGTTGAGTTGACATATTTGACTCCTCCCACCATGCCGTTAATCCCTGTGATCCTCTCTCTTTTTCTGTTCCCATGTGGGATAAAGCCTCCATTCAGCATGACTGACAGATTGGATACGTGGTGGACAGCGAGAGAGAGAAAGAGATTGACAGACTCTGAGTGGTATAGCTTGTAAAACAAGAGAGGGCAAGAGAGATGAGGGGACAGGATATATGAGAAAGGTAGTGATTAGCAAAGAGAGAAATATTCTTTTCTGGCTCTATTGCATTTTGAAACTGCGAAATGTGGGTGTCTGCATGTCCATTTGGTTTATAGATTTGTTGGCAGGTTGTTACGTGTTTAGGGACAAGTACTGAGATTCACAGTTTCCTTCATTGGACTGGCTCGGTCATGTTTGGTTTATGGATGAGGACTTCACCGTTGGATTGCAGGGTTCTAAATATTCTTAGATAAGAAAAATAAGAAAGGTGACATGGCTATGGGTTATGAGGTTTGTGCAGTACATACAAGGAGAAAACATTTATAAGAAAGAAGGAAATGGCATTCATGGTCATAGAATATAGGTGGTGTTGGGAAGAATGCTGTTTTGAAAGAAATTAGATGCGCAGGCATTTAAGAAGCTTGTGCACTTTGTGACCAGTCAGACTAGTCTACCAAAATATATTGTGGCGCCATATTGCTGAATAGTGTGTAATTTATGTGTGTAAGGAAATGTATAACAATGTTAGTTGTTTGATTGCCTGGGAAATTGTGATTTGCAGCGGAATACATTAGTTTTGTCTGCTGTAAGGGTTGTGCATTATGTCATGTAGTGTATGCAGTCGCTCCAAGGTGGTAATCTATAGCAGATGTACTCAACATGCTGTACCAAAACATGAGACGAGTAAGTCCGTATTGTACATCTGTGTGTATTTGAGTATTGTACACTGTTTGTTCTGCATGTGGACATGGATCAATAAAGTTCTTTCTCTCCACCTGTTAAGTGCCTTGGATCTTCCTGAAAAACATTATTTTTTATATCTTGTTTGTCTTGTTTCAAATTGCAGGCCAACCCCACTCCCGTTGTGGTCAACACAGACAGTGTCGACACCCCCCCATATGTGAGTATTGAGTCATATGTAATCAATAATGCCGAGTTTTAAGTTTGTTTTATCCACCTGATGATTAACATGTGAATAATGTATTCCTCTGATGTGGGTTATTGTCTTACTATACTAAGATCCACAAGAGGAGGGGGTATTCATTCATCCATCTATTTTATATACCGCTTGTTAGCTGGAACTTATCCCAGTCGACCTTGGATTAGAGTAAGGTTAACCTTTGTATGCATTTTTGGTTCCAGACATTTATATTTATCATCTTACGACTAAACTTCTCAAACAAAATTTTGTGAAGTGTACTGATATGCTGAACTTGTGATCTCAAGGGTCGTAGTTATTGCTTTTTTCTTTTAAGTTAAATAATCATGTACAAAACCAAAAACCCAGTTTGAGTGTGTGCATTTATCACAAACCGTATTATACAGTATAAAGTATCACCATATATTCATATTATATCGTTTTATCGCCTCTCATCCCACCAGATTCATCAGTTCATTTTCAAGACGAGATAGACCTGTTCTATGCAACAGAAAAATGCTATATTTATTTTAGTGAATTTACATTTTCATTAATAAGAATGCCTTTTTTTTGTATCAGGCCTTGAATATTGTAAACACTCAGTTTTTGTGTGAAAGTGTTTGCCCAATAAATGGAGTCTCTTTGTCCAAAGCAACAACAGAAAGCTAAGGATCCTTGCGCGGCATTTACATTTTTAGGATTTTTTTCCGCCCATTCATTGTCTCTTGCAATTATTACATGCATTAAACATTAACAACAACCTTTAATCGTCCTCATGTCATTAAATGTAGTAATGTAATTGTAGTAACGTAATTTCAGTATTTCTCCCTCTGGAAAACAATGTTGTTTGGTTAAATGGTAAATCCAGAATAGTTTGAGCCCAGATGTCAGTTTACTGGTGGCCAGCTGCCACAGCAAATCAGTGTCTGTCATTGTTAGCTAAGTTTATTATATAATTACTGTGAAAATACTCACCTGCCTGGAATAAAATCCAGGAAGCTACAGACTTATTAATCAAGTCCTGTTTAATAATTGTATGTTTGTGTATTTTTTTTACCATAGCTTCCTTATTAAAAAATAAGAAAAAGGTATTTATACGTAACATTATTGTTATCAGTACAAGTAGATTTTATATTGTAGGTTTACATTTATATTTTTCTGGGTGGCAGATCATTCTTACTTATTGTATATGGTGGCTAATGAAATATGGTGATACAAATGTACAGTCAAAACTAATCTGACTGCACAAAAACACAGATTACAGACAAGGAGATTATGCAGACCACTGGGATGCCATTTATTTGTGCACACGTGTGTGCTCACCCATCTCCTCCTATGCTCAAAATCAAATAACTTTATCAAATTTGTGCCTGGTACATTTTAAGACATTCACCCACAACCAATTTTATTTTGTTTAATGATTGTAACTAATGAGCATTGATTAAACCCGGACCACATGAAGTGCCCATTAACTACATGCAGTAGAGCTCACATGCGAGCCGCGGTGGTGAGTGTGCAGTGATCTGTGTTGCTGGAAACAACATCTATTTTTATTCTTTTTATCAATGCACATGTGTTAAAAGTACAATTTCAATGTTGATGGTGTGCATTTATTATAAAATAGAATGAAGGTTATGGCAAAGCTAGCGACTGTGTTTTATGCGATTTCTCTAACTCAAACAAAAAATCGATAGATTACTCGATTATGAAAACAATAGATAGCCTCAGCCTTAAAAGATAACCAATAATATTCTTTGACAAATTGGTAAATGTAGAAATACGAAAAAGGACTGAGGCTCGGCATTTCAGCATAACTCATGAAAGTGAAACTGGAATGTTTCAAATTATACTTTATATGAAATGATTCAATTTCAATTATTTTAAAAATGTATCTGTGTCTTGCTTGCTGACTAATTTCTGTCACTTGTTCACCACTTGCTGTCTCAAACAGGTCAACGGAACAGACGCGGACTATGAATATGAGGAAATCACAATGGAGCGGGTATAAAACATGCACCCTCCCTACATAGTGCAAATGCATCAGGGTAATAGAAACATAAACAACATACTGCCAAAAAGTCAGTAGTATGTGTAGACCTGCCAGCATGTAAGCATTTTTCGTACATGTGGGTGTTTAGGAACTCTCAAAAAATGCCTTCAAGGTTGGCAAGTCTTTTACAGTGTGTGTACTGCAATGGAAAACGTTAAAACCCAAATTGTTGAAGCCTATTTGTTTTACATAGGTACATATAGATTAGACGGACATGCCCTGTGTTACATATCATGGCTACGTGTCAGTGTTGTTTTCGTTCTCTCCCCAGCTCACATTTTTTGCACATTTTTACCAACCCTATTTTACGAACATTACTATTGCTTCTCCATCAGTCTCAACTTTCTTCCTCTGATCCTCTCGGCCCCTTTCTCATTATACTCTCTTTTGTCTCACCCCGAGGCTCTCTCGCAGTTCTTCTCGCTCAGTCTTTTCTCCTGTGACCTGGATATGTCTGCTTGACTGGCTCTGCCTTAAAAAACACTATGGATGTACAAACGTACATGCAAACAGAGACGCAAAAATGACACACATTCATGCCCAGTAAGACGGATCGCAAGGAATATAGACAAGGTTGTTTTTTTCACCAGAGATAAAATAAAACAACAATTAATTTCATAAAAACAAAACTGTTAAAAGACTAATTTAGCAACAGAAACATTCACGTATTGTTCCCATAGCCATTCCTATATTATGTATGTGTTAATTTTAATACTGTGATATTTTATAGCAGATCTACTAATAACTCTGTGTCTGCCTAAGGTTATACTCACCATATAATGGTTGTCTGTTGCAAAGCGATACTTATGAGTCATGTGTTTCTCTCAGTTAGTAACAAGGTAAAACCACGTTGCCAGTGGCTGTTTTACTTATGGGTCACTTGGGCAATTGTCCAAGACTACATTATCTTGGGGGCAACAGAAGAATGAGAGGGGAAAAAATGATGTATAAGTATTTCTGCTCGGCAACCCATGCCCCACCATACTGCTAAAAAAGGATGAATCCATAACAATGAGAGGTTATCATCACACCTTGAGGGGGTCTCGCACAGGGCGCTATTGAAGCTAGAACCTGCACATAGCTCACAATGTCATTAAATAATGCAGAATGTAATTCAGAGTTGAATGACAAATTACACCACAGACCATATTTTGACTTACATGCACTAGATTCAGTACTAGTTCCGTTTCTTGCTAAGTTTTTATTAGTTGTTGGGCTACATACTTTTCACTGAAATATGCTTGAGAACACAATACTGTCTGCACTCGATTATTGCAGGGGTTACGTATGGTGTCCGAACAGTGCCGAAATCTGCGTATGTAAAAAAGAAGAACAGTCTGAAGAAGAGTAGTCTTGAGTGTAGGGTCTAAAGTTTAGACAAAATAACCCATTTTATATACTGTTATAAAAACAATAAAAACACACAATTGCAATCTCAATGTGAGGATATCATATTAGCCATTCTGGCACTACCTTTTATCATATAAAGTAGGTCTGCATCTCCATAATATAACATTGCAATTACTTGGGGAGCAGATACTGATCATTGACCTGCTCAGTGGTCTTGTGGTTAGAGTGTCTGCCCTGGAAGGTCGTGAGTTCAAACTCCGGCCAAGTCATACCAAAGACTATAAAAATGCGACCCATTGCCTCCCTGCTTGGCACTCAGCATCTAGTATTGGAATTGGTTGGTTGAATCACCAAATGATTCCCGAACGCGGCCACCGCTGCTGCTCACTGCTCCCCTCACCTCCCAGGGGGAAACATGGGGACGGGTCGAATGCAGAGGATAATTTCACCACACCTAGTGTATGTGACTATTGTTGGGACTTTAACTTTTAACTTTAACTATAAAAAAATGTTGCCAGTCAAAGTAAGCTATCTGATGTGGGTTCTGAACCGAGGATGTCGTTGTGGCTTGTGCAGCCCTTTGAGACACTTGTGATTTAGGGCTATATAAATAAACATTGATTAATCTTTAATTAAATCAAATTGGTAAAACTTGTTGTTAAAGATAGCATTTTTCCACATGATATCATAAAAAATAGTGATGTCATTATTTAATAGATAGTAGTATAAAAAAATAGACTAATTATAGGTTATTTTGTCTAAAGACTCTAATCTTATTTAGAAGCGACACACAACAGGCCCCGTTCATATTGGCACTGACCAGGCGATAGCAGGTATTTAAAGTGACCAATCAGAAGAAAGGAGAGTTGCTTGGCCATGTATTCAATGACCGGCCCTGTGGAGTAGAACGTCGCGCATGTAGACAAACAGAGAAACAGAGTCCGCACAAGCGGCAAATTAGTCCGCACATACAGAGTGTTTTTTGAGCGCAAGGATTTTGGCACTGTTTTGACGCTATAGTTACGCCCCCCCAATAGTAAGTATATTTCGGTAAAGTCGAGATGCTATTTATTTTGTGATTTGTGTGATTATTAATGTCTTTATAAGTCCTACACATACTCTACACAGCTTTCACACACAATTAAAAACACTTCTCCTCTCTCTTATATCTTAAAACAGTGCATACACTCTAAAACCTATGTAATTTTACCATGAGAACTCAAATTGGTACTCAAATGTTGACATACTTTTTTATTTAACAAGAAGACATAATTAACCTTTTCGAGCTACTCAAATACTGTATCAATGTACTCAATGGTACTCAATGGTACTTTAAAATCTGCACTGCACTGTATCTGCAGTAAGTAAACTGCCAAGTGGCGAGGGAACACTGTAATATAATTATTATTATTA
Source organism: Entelurus aequoreus (assembly GCF_033978785.1). Classification (NCBI taxonomy): domain Eukaryota; kingdom Metazoa; phylum Chordata; class Actinopteri; order Syngnathiformes; family Syngnathidae; genus Entelurus; species Entelurus aequoreus. The sequence goes on from NC_084749.1 coordinate 25,906,999, forward strand.
TTATTATTACTTAAAGTTGTTTCAAAAAACTTAAAAAAAGTAATATATTGTGGCCGGAATACAAGTAGACTGGCTACACTGCGGTACCGTTGTTAGATGCATATACATGTGTTACATGCTTTTATATCACTGACTCGTTGTTTATTATTACACGTTTTTGTTTAGGGTAACTCAGGTTTGGGATTCAGTATTGCAGGAGGAACTGATAATCCTCATATTGGAGAAGACCCGTCCATCTTTATTACCAAGATTATACCAGGAGGAGTCGCCGCCCAGAATGGACGACTCAAGTAAACACACACAAACACACTATGTTTGCATGTTCACTATATGTTGTGTGGCTTTTATTCGATAAATCCTGTGTTTTTGTTGGGCAGGGTGAATGACTGTATAGTCCGAGTAAATGAGGCAGATGTCAGGGAGGTGACCCACAGTGGGGCCGTGGAGGCATTGAAGGAGGCTGGAGGTCTGGTCAGACTGTGTATACGACGCAAGAGGAGTCACAACGATAGAATCATGGATATAAAGCTAGTGAAAGGTCCCAAAGGTGAAGAAATACTACAAACATAATCACAACACGGTCTTTGTATGATTACGTACAGTACTGAAAGTTTAAAAATCATATATTAAGCAGAGGTGCTTTTAAAAGCAGGTAAGATTTTTCAGTCATTGCACTTATTCTACCCGTGTTCAGAGCATTTAAAGTGAATTTGTTGCTTCTAAATAATTTTCCAGCAATTAACTATTATGCCAACTGGTCCCAATTAGCCATCGATTCTGTTTGAATTATGGACCCGTGATTCTAAAATTCTATATAATAATAATAATAACAAGCACTAACTAGAGTGCACAATCGAAGAAAAAAAATGCCCGTACTAATAGTGGCCGTGTGGCAGTGGATGTTGAGGTAGATGTTTTACAAAAAAAGCAAAATGCAACAAATCAACCTCAAAATACACACTCATTCCATTTACCATATTTTCTGGACTATGGTATGTAAGCCGCACCCACTAAATTCTAAAAGAAAAACATAGTTTTCCATATACTAGCCGCACTGGACTATAAGCCGTAGATATATACGTTGTGAAATGAATTATTTACACAGAAATATTTTGTAAATGATTATTTACATACTTTAATTGTTTCCAAATGGTGCCTGTAACACGGCACTAAAACAGGAAAAATTAGACAAAACAGAAGTCATTGTCATGGTCCCTCTAACTGCGGAAGCCAGCTCTCCAAGCAGCTAAACAGACTGAATAACTCCACGGTTTTAGTGAATTTTTTTAAGGAATTTGTGAAACTGGAACAATAAAAAAAGAATCCCATTGTAAGTTAATAATACTAACACAGATGCCTGTAAACGTGTTAGCATAGTAGCTAATGCTAACGACTCTAGCTTGACTACATTACTGTAGCATGTACAAATATGCATGAAAGCACTGCTATCAAAAATGTGACGGTATCGTAAGTATGAATTGTTTTAGTTATATTGTAAAACTTACAAACAATGCATGGTGTGATGAATGAAGAAACCATACGAGTAGAAATGCTATGGATGACTAGTAGACCGAATGGCAATTGAATTTCCGGTTCTCTGCACTAAACAGAAGGAAATACTGTAGACGTTCAACCCACAGCATCTGCAGTGAGCGAACTTGTCCAAAAGATTGCGCCACAGTACAAAAAATAACACACCTTTTCAGGTTCTGTGGGTGTTTTATAGAATCTGTTTGTTGAATACAAAACATAATGGCTGTTAGCGAAGAAAAATCTATCAATCCATCACCGTTTTATTAGGCGCAGGGTAAAAAAATGTAGCGGCTTACTTTCCGAAAAATACAATAATGTGAAATTCTGGGGTACACTGTGTAATTTATCAGCAATGCTCTGAATTGGGAGATATCTTGCAACACAGTTAGGCAGACTATGAAGTCTTCTTTACTGCATTACCGACACCAGGCTTTTTGTGTCCCTAAACAACATTTTCTTTATGGCCCCATTTTGGTCTTAAATATTACTTGTAACTCACTAGGGGCTATAAGGATGATTGAAGCATAGTGAGCATTGTAATAGAGTCGGCCTTCGCTACATCGCTCTTCAAAGTTTGCGGCTTGTAAAGGTGACTATTTGGGTGTTATTTCATTGCTAGGAGGCTTTCTTAATGTTAAAAAAACATATTTACAAAGTTGGTTTATAAGCTGTAGCTCTGAAAATATTAGCGGAAATTTGTTTACCACGATCGGAACCATTTAACAAGGATAAACAATTGTTTTCTGTATTACTTTTGACGACCGGAATTAGAGCTGGTTCTCGGAGCCTTCGTGTGTGCATAAAAGACAAAACCAACAAAAATGCAGTTTAAGTACATTTATAATTATATATTGAGAAATAATGTATTATATTTTACATGTTATGTAAAGCTTTGTAAATAATCATATGTAAACAATAATCAAAACATTTACAATTCAGTTCAATACAATATGTTCAATAGTCATATGTTTATTTTAGATAACTTGAAGGTAGAAAAGCGCTATACAAGTATAACCCATTTATCATTTATTTATAATGTCAAAAGTTTATATGAACAGGGAAACATTTTTTTTCGATGTGTTCAATATCTCCTACCGCAGTGAAGCCACTTCAAAACAATTAATTGAAAAAGTAAACAATACACAATATATGCGCTAAATCAATCAATCAATAAATCAATATTTACTTATATAGCCCTAAATCACGAGTGTCTCAAAGGGCTGCACAAGCCACAACGATATTCTCAGATCCCACATCAGTGCAAGAAAAAACTCAACCCAATGGGATAACAATTTGAGAAACCTTGGAGGGGACCGCAGATGTGGGGACCCCCACTCCCCGGGCGACCGGTGCAATAGACGTCGAGTAGATCTAGCATAATATTGTGAGAGTCCAGTCCATAGTGGATCTAACATAATAGTGAGAGTCCAGTCCATAGCGGGGCCAGCAGGAGATCAACTGTAATCTTTTAATGCTAGACATAGGGAGACCCGAAAATAATACGTTACAGCAGGGGTGCCCATTACGTCGATTGCGAGCTACCGGTCGATCGCGGAGGGTGTGTCAGTCGATCGCCAACTAGGCATTGAAAAAATAGTCCTAAAAATTTGCGATCAGAAATCTTCACTATGACGTCACTTTCGTCACTTGATTGACATTCACGGCACCCGAGGGTCTTGTGAAATGACGCTGGCTGCTGCGAGCTCAGTGTGAAGGAAAAAAAGACCGTCAGGGAGGCAAGAAACACTTTTTATTTCAACCATACCTCCTGTCAAAAGCCTAAAGACTGACCACATAGTTCCTGTCTTCACAATAAAAGTGCTGCTCTATCCTGCCTGCGCTAACAAACTAAGAGTCTCAGAACGCTGGCGTGCACAAGCTCGCAAGCCACTGAGTTTGCTGCCAATATCTTTCTTGTAAAGTGTATAAAAAGGAGTATGGAAGCTGGACAAATAAGATGGCAAAAATCAACCACTTTCATGTGGTATTGGACAGAAAGGAGGACTTTTTTTCTCCTCCATTAAAAATTGTGGACGTTCTCATCACTACTGTCTGATTCCAATCAATGCAAGTCATCAGAATCAGAATACACCAACTTATATTCTTGTCTTCAGGAAAGGAAGGAATCTATGTGTTAAACATGCTTGTATTATCATTGAACACCTTTTAACTTGTTAACAAAAACGTCTCTTTCATAAATAAATAAATATAAATTATATATATATATGAATGAGGTAGATCCCGTCGACTCTGTCATTTAAAAAGTAGCTTTCCTGCTGAAAAGTGTGGGCACTCCTGCGTTACAGTAATCGAGACGAGACGTAACGAACGCATGAAACATGATCTATCTCAGCGTCGCTAGTGGACAAAATGGAACAAATTTTAGCGATATTACGGAGATGAAAGAAGGCCGACGAAGACAAATGTTCTTTGGAAACCATATCTTCGGGGAAAAATTTTGGCTACAATATACAATTTAAATAGTACGTTCGTTTTAGTAATATGACGAAGCAATGTAAATTAGCAATTTTCTGAATGGGCTTTTAAATTAGACGTGGCTGCGATGCCACTAACCGAACTAAATTTATTAAAAAGGACATGTTGACTCACCGCTTAATTGAAGTTTAGCAGAAACAAGGTATAATTGTGTCATATATACAATTATATTTTATTATTATTATTTGTTTCAATTCAGTCCATCAAAGTAGAACAAGCAAACACCATCAGAGCACGACAACCACCGTGCGCCATAATCATGTGCTTCCCCCTGAACGACAGCATAGTGTCAGGGTTATAAAACTGTAAATTTATGGCGGTATAGTTGGTTATGGTGGTATTGTGGATTTCACTGCCTTTAGAATAACAAACAGATGGAGTTGGCTTGACATCGTCAGCATTTACACCGCTTTATTCTGTGTTTCAGGAGTAATGTGATATGGTGATAAATATATTGAGTTTGAGGTTTTTTTATTACAAAATAATAATAGATACTCCAGATAGAAATACAGCAGATATAGTAAGAAAGTGAAAATAGTGAAAAGTGAAATAGAAATTAATAAAATATACATTTCCAATTACGATACTTCAGCTCTATGTTTTATACATTGTTCTCAGTGTAGTAGTATAATTTAATATAACTTTAAATAAAATATGTAAGTGGTACTAGTAGTTGGAGAGTTATATAAATAGTTACAAAAAGTTGTAATATGTTGATTGTTTCTTCCAGGGCTAGGATTTAGTATAGCTGGTGGAGTTGGAAATCAACACGTTCAAGGGGACAACAGTATCTATGTGACAAAGATCATTGAGGGAGGAACCGCACAAAAAGATGGACGACTACAGATAGGGGACAAACTTGTGGCTGTAAGTCTTTTTTTTTTCTGCTGAAGTCTTTATCGTCCCCCTCTTTTCCCTTGAATTTAACAATTGTGTTTACTATACGAATTAAAATCCCTTAAATTATGTATTTAAGTGTAATTTTTAGAATTTGATTACATTCTAATGTAAGAATCTTATTTTTTGTGCCTTTATAATGCAGTATATTTCTTCCTGTGTCTGCAGGTTAATGGCTCTTGCTTAGAGGAAGTATCTCATGAGGAAGCAGTGGCCGTCCTGAAGTCCACACCCGATGTTGTTTATCTCCGTGTGGCCAAAAACTCCTCTGTATTCATCAATGAAAACTTTCCCCCTCCTGATGTCACCAATTGTAAGTACTGTACATACATACACATTCATTGTTTTTATTCATACAGTAACTGCAGTATGAACTAAAATCTCCCCTCAATCATACTAGATAGATAGCGAGGTAGACTTTATTCATCATGAAAGGAAAATAATTGTTATTATTATTTATCTAATTTATAACAGCACAAAATAATACACTTTCACTTATAATGCTTAATGCATTATACTGATTTTTATTTTTAAAGTTGCGTCCTAAATCTTTTTCCTTCGGAAAAAAAATAAAACACAATTTAATTCGTAGTAGAGCTCGATTTTTTAAGCAAAAATATCAGGGCTTCACAGACATAGTATGTGATTTGATTGGACGATGATAAACTAGACACAAGAGACGATACGTAAATAGTAGATGCATAATATGATATAAAATATGGTAGTAAAAGTAGACACAGCTTTCAATAAATAATACATTACATTCGGGCGGTATAGCTCGGTTGGTAGAGCGGCCGTGCCAGCAACTTGAGGGTTCCAGGTTCGATCCCCGCTTCCGCCCGCCTAGTCACTGCCGTTGTGTCCTTGGGCAAGACACTTTACCCACCTGCTCCCAGTGCCACCCACACTGGTTTAGATGTATTAGATATTGGGTTTTTCACTATGTAAAGCGCTTTGAGTCACTAGAGAAAAAGCGCTATATAAATATAATTCACTTCACTTCACATTATGAAAATAAATAATACTACATTGTGTAGTAAATGCATAAATGCTTAGTATAATCCAGACAAAATGTATATTAAAAAAAACATTTCCTGGCTGTGTATGTTTGCTGTTCTGGCAAGAAAGGTTGAGTGTTTTCTCAGCTGTAAATAGAACTCACTCACACTTGCAATGTGCTTTGTGGTGGTAGAGACAACATTGTTTACAGTTAAGTTTCCAATACAGGAAGAAAAAAGTGAATATACTGATAAGCAAGCATATTAATAGGGTTTTTATTTTGCCATTGTTCTGTTTGTGGCAGTGTTTTGCGTACATGACACATGCTATAGTGTATGTACGTGCTATTGTACGCACTAGTGTATTAGAGTACAGGATCTTTAATGTCAGAGCACAATTCATGGCCAGGGTTGCTTTAGGAAGGGAATCCTTTGTGTAAACTGTTCTAAAACCATAAATGTGATGGGCTTGCTGTGCCGTCCCCTGACAGAGCAAATGGTAAATAAAAAAATACATGCTCATGACACACTAGAACTATTGCTACTTGATTTCATGACATTTTGTTTTTGCCAAATGACCAGGTACCCGTACAGTAGTGTGAAAATGTTTGTTGATTTGGAATATTGTGACTTGACTGTGCCAAAGTCCTAGGGCCTGATCTTCTCAGATCCAAATTCCACGCGCTAAGTAGCGTGTGCAAACTATAATATTGTGTGTACTATTTGTAGGCGTATTGCAGGTGATCTACTGTGTGTACATTTGAGAACTAGTGCAAAAGTGGCCCAGACCGCCCTACAGTATGTAGCCTCCTAAGACCCGATGGCATGCATTTTTTATTTATCTCTGCTATTTGGGCTCTTTGGGAACCAATGAGTATAAAAACAAAAAAAGGTTGAAAGTATCCTGAACTTTTGGATGTGTTTTCAGTCATCTTGAATCCAACATGTGATGTGGTATATCGCTACTCTTTCTCCTCCACTCATTTGCAGTATAATGTCCTCAGTAGATTAAAATGTTGTTGTGGTTTACACAACCAAAAATGTGATGTGAAGACCGGGTTCTAGGGGGTTAAAAATGATGTTTTTGTGTGTGTTATGTGACTTTCATTATGGAGACCTCATTTACTGCACATACATATTATCATGCTCCACCCTGTGGCGTTTTTCTATGTTTTGAAACATGCAGCATCTATGTACCACTTTTTGGGGGCATTTATAAAAAAAGTTTTTTTTTATATTAATTCAAAAATTAACGTCATTAAAAAAACACCAGTAGAGACTGAAACGCATCAATTGATTTTGTGTAACTCAGCTCTTTAAAGGGGATTTATTATGTTACAGTAAAAACAGGTACCTATTGGTACCTGTTTTTGTGTATGTGGGATCTGCATAAGGTAAATCCAGACAATTTGAAATCAAACCATGGAAGCAGGGCGGAGATATTTTGAAATAATCTTGTCTTCTCTCGTACGTCCTCCAAACGAGAGAATTTGCCCAATTTGTGACGTTTTTCCAATTGATGACGTCAGCGGATAACCTCATGAATGATAAATATTTACCCGAAGAGCTTTGTGTAAGTCTGCCAATTGTAGCCCAGCGCTGTAGTCAAAAAGTTCCTTCTTTTTCTCTATACTCTAGTTTTTTTGGGCAGACTGGCTCACACATGTAAATGCATACTCCTCTTTTGCCATTTTTAACACAAAGTAGCTGTGGAGGTTGCCCCCCAGTGGGTTCTTCGGACCACCAAGCATCGACATGATGCTTGGTGATGATCACAACACAGTTTTATTTTTCAATAAGTCTGTGGGTTGCTTTCCAGCAAGTGTCTTTTGTCTCTCTCGCTCTCGCTTGCACTCTTGCTTGCACTCTTGCTCCAGCTCCAACAACGTCTCTCCTCCCGGTTGCTGCTTATACAGAGCGACAGGTGATTAGATAACAAGGCCCAGGTGGGCCATCTACGCACCTGTCGCTGATTTTGAGGCCGGTCCTGGCACACCCCGTTCCGCTGCAGGCCCGCAGGCCACACCACCCTCCACATACCTCCACCGTCAGGCGCAGGCCAGGAAGCCCTTGCGGTAATCCACACAGAACCGCACAGACCCATCCTTCTTCCCCACCAGAACAATGGGGCTGCACCACGCACTGTGGGATTCTTCTATTACCCCCAACTCCAGCATGGCTTTTAATTCCTCCCGAACCACTTTGCGTTTGTGTTCCGGGAGCTGGTAGGGCCGAGACCGCAACGTAACACCTGGGCTGGTCTCAATGTGATGCTGGATGAGGTTCGTGCGGCCGGGCCGAGGGGAGAACACATCAGAAAAGCGCTGCTGCAGCTTAGCAACTTCTGCTTTCTGCGCTAACGTGAGCTGATTATCACAAAGGAGGGGGGAGGGCGGGGCAGAGCGCGAGATCTCCGGCCCGAACTCCTCCTCCTCCTCGACCACCGTCACCATGGAAACAGGCTCCGCCTCCTTCCATGCCTTCAGGAGGTTTAGATGGTAAATTTGAGTGTCTCCGCCTCGGTCCGAGAACCGGACCTCATAATCCACATCGCTCACTTGCCGTGTGACCACAAAGGGTCCTTGCCGTCCGGCGAGTAATTTAGAGCTGGACGTTGGAAGTAACACAAGTACTTTTTCTCCCGGTGAAAATTTCCTTAGCTGAGTCCCCCTGTTATACAAGTGCTGCTGACGTTCCTGGGCCCGGAGCAAATTCTCACGTGTGGAGTTTTGCTCGCAGGTCCATGACGTATTGAATTTAATTTTTCCTGGGGCTTGGACCCTCCTCCCAGCTTTCTTTAAAGGCCTACTGAAACCCACTACTACCGACCACGCAGTCTGAATTGTTTATATATCAATGATGAAATCTTAACATTGCAACACATGCCAATACGGCCGAGTTAACTTATAAAGTGCAATTTTAAATTTCCCGCGAAACTTCTGGTTGAAAACGTCTATGTATGATGACATATGCGCGTGACGTCAATGGTTGAAACGGAAGTATTCAGACACCATTGTATCCAATACAAAAAGCTCTGTTTTCATCGCAAAATTCCACAGTATTCTGGACATCTGTGTTGGTGAATCTTTTGCAATTTGTTTAATGAACAATGAAGACTGCAAAGAAGAAAGCTGTAGGTGGGATCAGTGTATTAGCGGCTGGCTGCAGCAACACAACCAGGAGGACTTTGACTTGGATAGCAGACGCGCTATCCGACGCTAGCCGCCGACCGCATCGATGATCGGGTGAAGTCCTTCATCGCTTTGTCGATCGCTGGAACGCAGGTGAGCGCGGGTGTTGATGAGCAGATGAGGGCTGGCTGGCGTAGGTGGATAGCTAATTTTTTTTTAGCATAGCTCTGTGAAGTCCCGTAGCTAAGTTACCTTTAATGGCGTCGTTAGCAACAGCATTGTTAAGCTTCGCCAGGCTGGAAAGCATTAACCGTGTAGTTACAGGTCCATGGTTTAATAGTATTGTTGATTTTCTGTCTATCCTTCTAGTCAGGGGTTTATTTCTTTTGTTTCTATCTGCAGTTAAGCCCGATGCTTTCACGTTAGCTCCGTAGCTAAAGAGCTTCGCCGATGTATTGTCGTGGAGATAAAAGTCACTGTGAATGTCCATTTCGCGTTCTCGACTCTCATTTTCAAGAGGATTGTATTTTCAAGAGGATTGTATTTTAAACCACCTCGGATACGAGGTGGTTTAAAATACAAATCTGTGATCCACAATAGAAAAAGGAGAAAGTGTGGAATCCAATGAGCCCTTGTACCTAAGTTACGGTCAGAGCGAAAAAAGATACGTCCTGCATTGCACTCTAGTCCTTCACTCTCACGTTCCTCATCCACGAATCTTTCATCCTCACTCAAATTAATGGGGTAATCGTCGCTTTCTCGGTCCGAATCGCTCTCGCTGCTGGTGTAAACAATGGGGAAATGTGAGGAGCCCTTCAACCTGCGACGTCACGCTACTTCTAGTACAGGCAAGGCTTTTTTTATCAGCGACCAAAAGTTGTGAACTTTATTGTCGATGTTCTCTACTAAATCCTTTCAGCAAAAATATGGCAATATCGCGAAATGATCAAGTATGACACATAGAATGGATCTGCTATCCCCGTTTAAATAAAAAAAATTCATTTCAGTAGGCCTTTAATTATGTCCAAAACCCCCCGAGGCTTCCTGCCGTATAATAATTCAAAAGGGGAAAACCCTGTGGAGTCTTGGGGTACCTCCCGCATTGCAAACAGTAGGGGCTCCAACCATTTATCCCAATTTGGTTTGTCCTTGTGCGTGTTATGGTTGGACTAAGGGGAGGTGACGGCAAACAGACACCAGGGGACAGTATGTACAATGATTTATTATATATATATATAAATATAATATATATAATAATAATAATAAACAATACAACTAAACTAAGGAAATGGAGTGTGAACTAGAATAAGATTGTGTGTGGTGTAAGACTATGTGTAGAATTTAACTGAAGCGTGTATTACCAAAGTGTTGAACGAGAGACGAGGAAGTCCAGGGGGCAGGCAGGTGATCCGGGATTCAAGCGGGGGTCCGTGGGGCTGAGAGGGGCGTCAAGTCCAGGGGCGAGTGAGGAGTCAGGAACAAGGAAGGCAGTCCAAAAACACAGGGGGGAGATCCAGGGAAAAGTGAGACGCACAGCTCACTGTCCAGGCGACGGAGGGTACTGCGGGGACACGGAAGAAGACAGGGGGGGTTAAGGCAAGGAGAGGAGGGGGAAAAGCATGTCAAAAGTGTGGGAGTATTTCAATAAACGGCCTAATAATGTTGTTGTATGCACACTGTGTCGAGCGGAAACGGCCTATCATAGCAGCACAACGGCTATGAACGAACATTTGAAAAGAAAACCATCAACTAGTCAATCGTCCGCGCGAGTATGCGTTGTCATCATTACACAAAAACATGAATGTGTCATTTGTATCTGCTAGGGGTGTAACGGTACGTGTTTTGTATTGAACCGTTTCGGTACGGGGCTTTCGGTTCGGTACGGGGGTGTACCGAACGAGTTTCTAAGCTAAAGCTAACTTTAGCTGCTAAAGTCTTAACAAGCTGCTTCGCTCCTCTGCCTCTGTCTCAGCACGCAGCATTGTCCCACCCACACAACCATCTGATTGGTACACACGCAGCATTGTCCCACCCACACAACCATCTGATTGGTACACACGAAGCATTATCAGCCAATCAGCAGTGTGTATTCAGAGCGCATGTAGTCAGCGCTTCAGCGTGGAGCAGATAGGTGTTTAGCAGGTGAGCATCAGGCAGCGGACTCTCCCCAAATGATAATAAACACCTCCCAGTCAACTACTAGTAACATCACTATGAGCCCGTTGACCTTCTAGAAATATAAACTGCTTGTCCTGGCTTGAGGTGAAGGCTAATTACCTCTCAGTTCCAGCCACATCGACCCCTTCTGAGCGCCTATTTTCAGCTGCTGGGAATATTGTAAACAAGAAAAGAAGCAGAGCATGTAGACATGCTAACCTTTCTTCATTACAACTGTTAGTCACTCACTGGAATGAGTAGAATTGGTTATTGTGTACTGTGTTGGACTGGATGTTTATTTTGCACATTTTAAAAGCAATACTTAATGTTTACAGTGCTCCAGAATATTTAGATGGGCACTTTTTTGTATTGGATGTTTATCTTTATTTTTGCAAATTTTAGCAAATAAGCAATACTTTCACTTTTGTTGAAATGTTTACACTGTTGTTACAGAATATTTCGTTTTGCACTTTTTTGTATAGGATGTTTATCTTTATTTTTGCACATTTTAAAGCAAAATAAGCAATACTTTTACTTTTGAAATGCTTATACTATTGCAGAATATTAAGATTTGCACTGGATGTTGACTTTTATATTTGCACATTAAAAAGCAAATAAGCTACTTTTAATTTTGTTAAATGTTAAAAGTTTTAAATGTTTACATTGTTACAGAATATTTAGTCATGTTGTTGTCAATGTTGACTGAGTGGCCATACTTCTTTTTTTTGTAAATAAAAGCCATGCCTTTTGAAAAAACGGGCCTACATTTATTTTTTCATCTTCATTTTGAATAAAAAAATAATCGGTAAAATGAAAAATAATCTATAGATTAATCGAAAAAATAATCTATAGATTAACCGATTAATCGAAAAAATAATCTATAGATTAATCGATAGAAAAATAATCGTTAGCTGCAGCCTTATACTGTACATAATAACAACATGGAATAAAATACATAAATATACATAAAATATATCTCAGAGCTACATCGTATACCAGTGATGGGCAAACTACTTTTGAATCCAGCCCGCAAAATATTAGAACAAAATTGAGTAAAGATCTGTTTCGAGGATTGCCCCAACAAAACTGATACTAGACTTTGACGCACTGACAAAAAAGGGTGATCAACAACACTGCTCCCACTGAAAGAGAATGTAAGTGTTAACCCTGTAATACAATTTTTGTGTTTCTTTGAGGTTCTGATTTGATATTGTTGAAAATAGATGTATAGCCCATGTTTGGGAAGTCTACTCTTAGGTCCGAGATATAATATGCTTTGAAATGCATCATGTGCATTTGTCAAATTTCAAAAGCCAATGTGGCCCCTGAGCCAAAAAGTTTGCCCACCCCTGTCATATATAGTGCCCTCTTGTATGTTGGACAACTATTAAGAGTCACGTCTCCTAAACAAAATTACCAATTTTACTCTACAGTGTATTGTACATGTCACTAATAAAGTACCTTTTATTTCACTACAAGTGCACTGCAGAAGTTCTAAGCGGTTAATTTATGAGGATGGCCACACAAAATGGACCAACAGTTTTGAAAGCATGTTGAGAAGAGACTTGTTTTTGTTTTGTTTTTTCCCAGCCTATCCCCCGCATCAAGACAACCACATAAGTCCCTACATGAGCGGGAGCCAGTCTGTGAGCCCTGCCCCACTGACCACACCCAGATACTCGCCAATGCCCAGGTCCATGACTGTAGATGATGATGTCACAAGGTAAGTAACAGTATTAATCTACCGTACATATGAACGAGAAAAGGCTGCATTTATTTCACAACAAAAATGATTTAGTGTTGTAAGGACATGTAATTTCTCTCCTAGAGAGCCCAAATTTACTGCCTGACCTCTGTCCGCCCTGCTAACTGGGCTGTGGTGGTGCGTGGACTTGTGTGTGTGTGTTTGGCAGATGGCAATCCAAATTTTTATCTGGCATGTAAACTGAGGTCACATACATACACACATGCACATACACTCTCAGTGCTGCTCTACTGTCTTTAATCCATTTTAATGGAAGGATTACAGCCTATCACAATCCTTGTCACTCAATTGGCGTCACCGTGGTTACGAGAATATGACTCCTTTCGTCATAATCCTTATGGCCAATCAGAATGTTTGGAGTATAATAAATCTGATAAGCTGCAGACTGACTGCAGGATGGTCATTTTTTATGTCAGCCCTTTTTTTGAGTCTCGTTCTGTTTGTATCCACCGTATTGCCTCTTTTATCTTGTCTCCCTGGTTATCAGACTGTCACGTCACTGCTGAACAATCCAACGAACTTGCACATTTTTAACGTGTTTGGCTGCAAATTAAAAAAAAAAATGTTTGTTTCTATAAACAGTGTAATAGATCTCAGCTACTGTGGCTGTGCGATAGTACGTTGTGCAAACCTCACTTTCCGTCGCCTTAAGAGCTGCGCTGGGAAATTAGTTGACAGCCCATGGTTTTTAGCTCACTGGCTACCGCTGCTCGACTTAACTCTCAATTAGTAGGGATTTTTGGTCGCTGGTTTGAGCCCGTTGTGTGTGGGAATTGACTCTGCGGAATGACCACTGTTACACAAACGTTCAATCTGTTCTCTTTTAAGTTGGATATTTGCACTGAACTTCGATTTTCTTTATGCCCTGGAGCCCACTGCATAAAAAAAATTGTGGTAAAAAAAATTGGGCATTAATCATGGATCTGTGCAGATGAATTACGCAATTTGAGCATACATGTAACTTTACATTAACAGTGGATGGTTACCCAAAAGGCGGCCCGGGTTGTTATATGGTCAGTGATCCAGTCAATACATACACACTGTATATGAGTGAAGACAGTACGACAGGTTTGCTCACTGGCAAATTTCACTTCAAATTAAACCCTGACTTCAGATAAATTTGGTAGCAAGTTTTGAGCAAATAAATGATGGCCATTTAAGTGAAAAATTTTGAACAAATGTCCCTCTATGACATTCTCACAATAAAATGTGCCTTTTTGTCCATATATAGTGTTTTTTATTGATTTAAGTTATGTAAATGAGTAATAACCTGTGATTAAACATGATTAATCTAAATAAAAAATTGTGATTAGTCCGATTCAAGAAAAATAGCATTTAACAGCACCAAAAAAATTTAGTTTTTCAGCTCACTGAAACTACAGATAATCCAACCTTGTACTGTACATGTATATTGTACAGTATCACTTTTGTAAGACCAGCATCACATTAAAGTTGTTTCATAACCACATGCAGTTTTTACATATGAATACTGTCATTTATAGCAGTCGTTCTCAAATGGGGGTACGCGTACCCCTGGGGGTACTTGAAGGTATGCCAAGGGGTACGTGAGATTTTTTTTTAATATTCTAAAAATACTCCTCTCTGAGCTGCCACCTTACCGTAGTAGAGGAGTTTGCGTGTCTCAATGATCCTAGGAGCTATGTTGTCCGGGGGATTCCATGCCCCCTGGTAGGGTCTCCCAAGACAAACAGGTCCTAGGTGAGGGATCAGACAAAGAGCAGCTCGAAGACTTCTATGGAAATACAAGAACCGAGACTTAGATTTCCCTCGCCCGGACGCGGGTCACCGGGGCCCCCCTCTGGAGCCAGGCCCGGAGTTGGGGCACGACGGCGAGCGCCTGGTGGCCGGGCCTGTCCCCATGGGGCCCGGCCGGGCACAGCCCGAAGAGGCAACGTGGGTCCCCCCTCCAATGGGCTCACCACCCATAGCAGGGGCCATAGAGGTCGGGTGCAATGTGAGCTGGGCGGCAGCCGAAGGCAGGGCACTTGGCGGTCCGATCCTCGGCTACAGAAGCTGGCTCTTGGGACGTGGAACGTCACCTCGCTGGGGGGGAAGGAGCCTGAGCTAGTGCGCTAGGTGGAGAAGTTCCGGCTAGACATAGTCGGACTCACTTCGACGCACAGCAAGGGCTCTGGAACCAGTTCTCTCGAGAGGGGATGGACTCTCTTCCACTCTGGCGTTGCCGGCAGTGAGAGGCGACGGGCTGGGGTGGCAATTCTTGTTGCCCCCCGGCTCAGAACCTGCATGTTGGAGTTCAACCCAGTGGACGAGAGGGTAGCTTCCCTCCGCCTTCGAGTGGGTGGACGGGTCCTGGCTGTTGTTTGCGCTTACGCGCCAAACAGCAGCTCAGAGTACCCACCCTTTTTGGATTCACTCGAGGGAGTACTTGAGGGTGCTCCCCCGGGTGATTCCCTCGTTCTACTGGGGGACTTCAACGCTCATATTGGCAACGACAGTGAAACCTGGAGAGGCGTGATTGGTAAGAATGGCCGCCCGGATCTGAACCCGAGTGGTGTGTTGTTATTGGACTTTTGTGCCCGTCACGGATTGTCCATAACGAACACCATGTTCAAGCATAAGGGTGTCCATATGTGCACTTGGCACCAGGACACCCTGGGCCGCAGTTCCATGATCGACTTTGTAGTTGTGTCATCGGATTTGCGGCCTCATGTTTTGGACACTCGGGTGAAGAGAGGGGCGGAGCTTTCTACCGATCACCACCTGGTGGTGAGTTGGCTGCGATGGTGGGGGAGGATGCCGGACAGACCTGGCAGGCCCAAACGAATTGTGAGGGTTTGCTGGGAACGTCTGGCAGAGTCTCCTGTCAAAGAGAGTTTTAATTCCCACCTCCGGAAGAACTTTGAACATGTCACGAGGGAGGTGCTGGACATTGAGTCCGAGTGGACCATGTTCCGCACCTCTATTGTCGAGGCGGCTGATTGGAGCTGTGGCCGCAAAGTAGTTGGTGCCTGTCGTGGCGGTAATCCTAGAACCCGTTGGTGGACACCGGCGGTGAGGGATGCCGTCAAGCTGAAGAAGGAGTCCTATCGGGTTCTTTTGGCTCATAGGACTCCTGAGGCAGCGGACAGGTACCGACAGGCCAAGCGGTGTGCGGCTTCAGCGGTCGTGGAGGCAAAAACTCGGACATGGGAGGAGTTCGGGGAAGCCATGGAAAACGACTTCCGGACGGCTTCGAAGCGATTCTGGACTACCATCCGCCGCCTCAGGAAGGGGAAGCAGTGCACTATCAAGACCGTGTATGGTGAGGATGGTGTTCTGCTGACCTCGACTGCGGATGTTGTGGATCGGTGGAGGGAATACTTCGAAGACCTCCTCAATCCCACCAACACGTTTTCCTATGAGGAAGCAGTGCCTGGGGAATCTGTGGTGGGCTCTCCTATTTCTGGGGCTGAGGTTGCTGAGGTAGTTAAAAAGCTCCTTGTGGCAGGGCCCGGGGGTGGATGAGATCCGCCCGGAGTTCCTTAAGGCTCTGGATGCTGTGGGGCTGTCTTGGTTGACAAGACTCTGCAGCATCGCGTGGACATCGGGGGCGGTACCTCTGGATTGGCAGACCGAGGTGGTGGTTCCTCTCTTTAAAAAGGGGAACCGGAGGGTGTGTTCTAACTATCGGGGGATCACACTCCTCAGCCTTCCCGGTAAGGTCTATTCAGGTGTACTGGAGAGGAGGCTACGCCGGATAGTCGAACCTCAGATTCAGGAGGAACAGTGTGGTTTTCGTCCTGGTCGTGGAACTGTGGACCAGCTCTATACTCTCGGCAGGGTCCTTCAGGGTGCATGGGAGTTTGCCCAACCAGTCTACATGTGCTTTGTGGACTTGGAAAAGGCATTCGACCGTGTCCCACGGGAAGTCCTGTGGGGAGTGCTCAGAGAGTATGGGGTATCGGACTGTCTGATTGTGGCGGTCCGCTCCCTGTATGATCAGTGTCAGAGCTTGGTCCGCATTGCCGGCAGTAAGTCGGACACGTTTCCAGTGAGGGTTGGACTCCGCCAAGGCTGCCCTTTGTCACCGATTCTGTTCATAACTTTTATGGACAGAATTTCTAGGCGCAGTCAAGGCGTTGAGGGGATCCGGTTTGGTGGCTGCGGGATTAGGTCCCTGCTTTTTGCAGATGATGTGGTCCTGATGGCTTCATCTGGCCAGGATCTTCAGCTCTCACTGGACCGGTTCGCAGCTGAGTGTGAAGCGACTGGGATGAGAATCGGCACCTCCAAGTCCGAGTCCATGGTTCTCGCCCGGAAAAGGGTGGAGTGCCATCTCCGGGTTGGGGAGGAGATCTTGCCCCAAGTGGAGGAGTTCAAGTACCTCGGAGTCTTGTTCACGAGTGAGGGAAGAGTGGATCGTGAGATCGACAGGCGGATTGGTGCGGCGTCTTCAGTAATGCGGGCGCTGTATCGGTCCGTTGTGGTGAAGAAGGAGCTGAGCCGCAAGGCAAAGCTCTCAATTTACCGGTCGATCTACGTTCCCATCCTCACCTATGGTCATGAGCTTTGGGTTATGACCGAAAGGACAAGATCACGGGTACAAGCGGCCGAAATGAGTTTCCTCCGCCGGGTGGCAGGTCTCTCCCTTAGAGATAGGGTGAGAAGCTCTGTCATCCGGGAGGAGCTCAAAGTAAAGCCACTGCTCCTCCACATCGAGAGGAGCCAGATGAGGTGGTTCGGGCATCTGGTCAGGATGCCACCCGAACGCCTCCCTAGGGAGGTGTTTAGGGCACGTCCGACCGGTAGGAGGCCACGGGGAAGACCCAGGACACGTTGGGAAGACTATGTCTCCCGGCTGGCCTGGGAACGCCTCGGGATCCCCCGGGAAGAGCTAGACGAAGTGGCTGGGGAGAGGGAAGTCTGGGCTTCCCTGCTTAGGCTGCTGCCCCCGCGACCCGACCTCGGATAAGCGGAAGAAGATGGATGGATGGATGATTCTAAAAATAGCAACAATTCAAAAATCCTTTCTAAATATATTTATTGAATAATACTTCAACAAAATATGAATGTAAGTTCATAAACTGAACATCAAATCAAGTAGGCTATTCCATTCATTACCATAAACCCAGAGTTTCCCCAATGCCATGATGGTTTGACCCTCACTAAAATGTCTGTCAAAAAGAACTGTGAAAAGAAATGCAACAAGGCACTATTCAGTGTTGACAGCTAGATTTTTTGTGGACATGTTCCATAAATATTGATGTTAAAGATTTATTTTTTGTGAAGAAATATTTAGAATTAAGTTCATGAATTCAGATGGATCTCTATTACAATCCCCAAAGAGGGCACTTTAAGTTGATGATTACTTCTATGTGTAGAAATCTTTATTTATAATTGAATCACTTGTTTATTTTTCAACAAGTTTTTAGTTATTTTTATATCTTTTTTCCAAATAGTTCAAGAAAGACCACTACAAATGAGCAATATGTTGCACTGTTATACAATTTAATAAATCAGAAACTGATGACATAGTGCTGTATTTTACTTCTTTATCTCTTTTTTTCAACCAAAAATGCTTTGCTCTGATTAGGGGGTACTTGAATTAAAACAATTTTCACAGGGGGTACATCACTGAAAAAAGGTTGAGAACCACTGATTTATAGCATGCCAATAATGACTGGTGTAAAATATGTAGAGTTGTGCTCAATATTATTCAACCCCCATTGTAAATTATATTTTTTGCAAAGATTACGAACTTACATTAGTTTTTCAAGGAAGCAAAAAAAACACAATTTAGATAGCTCAACACAGCTATGATTACAAGTTGTCACTATCTATTGAAATTTGCTGTGTGTTCAATGATTTACATTTTCAAAAGTACATATAATTCTAACTGGGGCTTGAATAATTTTAGTATAATATTACAGCCTGCAAGAAGAAGAGGTATCCTTTTAACTCTTGTTCTTTTCTTTTTTTAAATTGGTGTTTTAGATGTTGAGAGGCGTTGTTTGTCGTTGTGTGTAAATAGCACTGCCACAAAATAAAACATGATAAAATACTGACATCTACTGGGCAATGTGAAGATTGAAGAATGCCCATGCTTCAATTGTGGAACGCACGCCTCTTCAAAGCCTGTAATAATTAAGATAGATTTAGAATTATACTTCTAGAAAATAAATACATTTAGTCTGTTATCACTATGCCCTCATCTAAATTGTCATGTTTTAGTATATTGTTACACTTTAAATCATAGACACATTAATTGTGTTTAAAAAAGATTAATATATAAAGTATCATTTTCTCCAGGGAACCCAGGCGTCTGATCCTCCACAGAGGATCTACAGGTCTCGGTTTCAACATCGTTGGAGGGGAAGATGGAGAAGGAATCTTCATCTCCTTCATTCTGGCTGGTGGTCCTGCTGATCTATGTGGGGAACTTCACAAGGGAGATCGAATCCTCTCAGTATGTTTTATACAGTAAATACATATCAACTAACATCATGGTTTAACTATATTGCAGTTAGAACAATATGCCAGTGCTATCACCTTAAAGCTCCTGTTGAGATTAGTTTTTTTATGATGCATTTAATTCTATCATATAGTAGCAACACATGTCTTCTCATTTGACATGGAAATATGTGTCTGTGGATCTAGGTGAATGGGGTAGACCTGTCTAGTGCAACACATGAGCAGGCAGCTGCAGCTCTAAAGAACGCGGGACAAACTGTCACTATTGTTGCACAGTATAGACCAGAAGGTGAGTGATTCCATATTAAGTTGCCAATTGAAAAAAAGTAACATACATCTTTGTTAAGTACGGGTGTAAAAGTAAAGAGGAGGTTTGAAAGAAGTTGGCATATTATGAAGTTATTTTCATGGATTAAAACAGTTCCTATGTGTCTGTGACAAGGGCCAGTTTTTCACAGTCACAATTGGGCTAAAGTCCACAACAAATTTTCTGACATACACAGATAACAAACTGAAAAATATTAGCTGTGTAACAGGTGATGGCTGGGTGTTCAATAACTTACTGTGTACGCTGAAAGATACACCACACAATTATATGTCTCAACATGCTTCAACCTGGGTATTCGTCTGCTGGGTGACTGACAAGCCTGTAACCTAGGCAACCGGGTTATAACTTACAACTGAGCCTCAGCTAATAGGATGCTGTTGCATTGGGGGTCCTGAAAATATCGCTTACATAGACATGCATGCAAGCACCTTATACTGCACCACTCGTGCAGTATAAACTATGTCTGGTTCCGTGGTTATTGACTTGCAGTAGAGCCATTAGCTATGTATTATTTATTTAGAGAGGTGATACAGAGAACAAAGATGGTAAGAGCTGGTAAAGCTGGAAAGTGATATGTAGTGCTGAATGTCTGGAAGACAAGGCATTGATAATGTAGCCCAAGATAGATTATGATTTGATTTAAAATTCATTTTTATTTAATCTGCTAGTATTTTCTTGGTCATACACTGTACTCTTCAGTCTGTAGGTGTATGTGTATTCAAATAAATTGTTTTGAGGGCCACATTTCCAGAAAGCTAATGGCCGGGGAGCCGGACTTTTTCGTTCACTATTAATGTTATTTTGTATATTTTTGAGAACCAGCGTCCTGCACAGTAGACATTTGATTTTGGTATAGAAAAAAAAAAATTCAGTGACAGGAGCTGTTTTTAGGACTTTTTGCAAAAAAAAAGCTAGTCAGAGATTACCTCTATAACAGCACTATATAGTGTTTTTAAGAATTTGCTGCAAAAATGTCCGCCTCACAAGTTTTACTGAACTAAAATTGCGAGCTACCAGCTCAATAGCCAAAACGGAAGACCTAAAATGGAACCTTGAGAAACACTAATAGTACAATAATACTGTAATATACTGTATATAAATAAGTTCAACACATGACAACTGACTGCATCTGAATTTAACGAGCTACAGCAACACCATAGTTACTGTACCGTATTTTTCAAACTATAAGGCACACTTAAAATCCTTTCATTTTCTCACAAATTGACAGTGTGCCTTATAACCCGGTGCGCCTTGTCTATGAATTATTTCTGGTTGTGCTGACCTCGAACCAATTTTACATGGTACATGGTGTAATGATAAATGTGACCAGTAGATGGCAGTCACACATACGAAATATGTGTGGACTGCAGGCTGAATGAAGCCTGTTCAATAAATAACTGTAGCAAGCACTGGTAAGACCAAAACGTTGCTGTTTCATTGAAAATATATAAAATTACACAAGGCGTTCAAAAATCGGTCAATGTTTTCGTACGACTTTGGTAAACTACGAAGCCGCACCGCTTGATAGATTGTTGGCACATTACGGCTACCGTAGTCAGCGATGCTTCAACATACGGGTATTATTATGGCGCGTGTGTATAAGGACCCCAAAATGGCACCCATTAGGAGACATAATATATGGCCTTTAGTTTCGACCTATTATGCAAAACTAACTTACATCCATATTGGTTTTCTGCTATTGTCTTTTTGGGATCTGCATAGGTCTCGAAAATGTGCGCACGCCCATTTTCGCCATTGTAGTCCACGCCAGTCAATAAGGTTCTTTTTCTCTACCCTCTTGTTGTGAGGCATTCATCCTCCGCTGTTGCCATTTCTAATATAAAATAGCGTACAGTTGTAACTTAATCTGTCAGTAGGCTTGCTATGGAAGCGCTAAAAACGACT
This sequence comes from Entelurus aequoreus, assembly GCF_033978785.1. Lineage (NCBI taxonomy): Eukaryota > Metazoa > Chordata > Actinopteri > Syngnathiformes > Syngnathidae > Entelurus > Entelurus aequoreus. The sequence goes on from NC_084749.1 coordinate 25,928,641, forward strand.
GGTACAATAAATGTGACGGGGAGAGGATGCTGTCAAAGTGGGGCCAGGTAAATAAGACCGGTCAGAAAGCGACTTGACATCACATCACGGTCTGTAAAACATCATCTTTGAAAAATGCTGACCAAAGAACCACCTTTACATGTTATGTACACCACAATGAAGTGTTTTAAATTAAGAAAAAAAATCATGATATGACCCCTTTAATGTGCTTTATAATCCAGTGTGCCTTGTATATGAATATAGACCTGAATAGACCCGTTCATGGGGAGTGCGCCTCATAGTCGGAAAAATGTGGTGCATAGATCGTAAAAAAATGGTAACTGCCAAAAACGGAGAGGACTCAAAACCCAAGTTTTGAGTTGAATTTGGGCCGCCTCCTTACACCCTCCTTGCTATAACTTATTTAAATTGTTTCATTTTGCATATGAAGGCTTTTCTGTGTCGTGACTCTTCCATAACGCACACTGGTGAATGCTGAACAAGCTCTTTCTTAAGCCTTCTGTCCACGCTGGGTGTTGGGGTGCAAGTAATGGGTGTGTCCATCTGACGTCCATGTTTGTCCGGTTCCCGTAGCATCACTGAGAAGTGACCTGCGGTGCACCCTCTGTTTCCATCACACATAACACATGGAGAGTCCCCTCAAATAACCTCCATTAGTAGTGGAAAAAGTGAGCCTCATACTGTGTTTGTCTGTTTGTGCAGGTTATATTAGGAACATTACCTGCTGTCATCAAACACAGTGCAGGATGACACAGAGTTAATGTCATCAGTCTGTGGGTGCGTGTGTGTGTTCTGTTCAGCAAGTGAAGCATGTTGTAACATGTAAAGCCTTAATGCTGCATGTGTTTTGACTGATTGGTGTGTAGATATGCTGAAATGCCAATTTCTAGTGTCTAAAATCAGACGAAAAGTAGAATCTATAGCAGTGGTGTCAAACCTACGGCCCGCGGGCCGGATCAGGCCCGCGAACAGGTTTTATCCGGCCCGAGCGATGAGTTTGCCAATTTTTTTTTTTTTTTACGAAAGAAACTGCTGTTCTAAATGTGTCCACTGGATGTCACAATAGCGATTCTGTGAGGCAAGGAAACGGTTTATACTGGGGCCAAACAAGAGGTGCACAGTAAAGGGTGACTGTGGCTCCTCCTCCTCGACCCACATGAAACTTAAAACCTGCCGTTTTATGGCTTCTGCTTAGAATACATCGTTGTTTGGCACCCTCGTTGCCCCAAAATGTCTCTGTCAAACACAAGAAAAGTGAACTTAACCCTTTTGAATAGTTTTTGACTCCAATTCTTATGATTTGTTGAGTTAGCTCTGGATTGATACGTGGACATGACAAAAGAGGTATTTGATCCCGAGAAGAGTTTACATGTTGTGTTTTTTGTTCAATCCGAGAAAGACTGTGACTTTAAATTTAATCCTGGCTTTATAGATACACTGAGACAATGTCTAAGCTCATTGTGTTTTTAAAACTGTACCAATTTCCTGAGAATGTTCAACAAACTTGAAGTGTTTTGTCCAGAGGATTATTTGTGATTTGTAGGTATTTATAATGTGCTTTTTCTATTTTTGGCAAAGTAAACAACCTCGAGTTGTCTTTATTTTCAAGTTATAATGCCATGATTTTACCATTACAGCCCACTTGGAAATAGATTTTCCTCCATGTGGCCCCTGAGTTCAAATGAGTTTGACACCCCTGATCTAGAGACTTCTGTTTTTCAACACTTGGTGTCCCGGTGGAGTACAGAAATGTAATGTCGTAAATATTAGACCATATGTAATAAGGTGATCATTTTAAACCAAGTATAAGAGCACTGATGTCTCAGTTTGACGGCAGTATTTGTCACTGGGATTACACACAACTGTCATTGCCGTGCAATGTACACACGCAGTCCATGTCTGTCAGCAGTAATACTGAGGTGCTGCACTGAGGATTAGCTCTACACTTCTGGTAGTACGCCTATTAGACTGAGAGTGTGTGTGATTGTGCGTGTTTGTGCGCAGCCATTAATTTGATGATTAACTGAAGAGCTTTGCTTTCACACACTAAGTTGTGGAAATATTTTCTGCCAAAGCTGTTCACTTGACAAGATGACTGCTAAGGATTATTTAAAATGATTTCATGCTTTCCGATTTGTGTCCTTTCTTTCTACATCTCAATTGTGGATGAGTCCCTGTACTAAATAAATGATGACACTGCAGTTTTCTCAATGCATTCTGTTCAACAGGAGTTTGTATTTAGATATGCATTAGAGGTGCATGTGCCTCTCGTGACATTCGTTTTTCCCCCTGCCCTACGCTTGCGGGGAGAAGAATTAGTCGATAAAAACAACGAGAAGCACATAGAGTACTGGTGCAATGCTCACAATCTAAAGATTAAAAAAAGGGACATTTGGGTGGCTTGCACGCTTCCTGCATTATGCAAAACAGGTAGGGCACAAGGGAGGAAACAGTGGGAGAGAAGACGACCAAAGATCGTAGAGGTAAATGAAGGGATAGAGAGATTGAAGTAATGTGAGCCTCCGAGCCATTAGTCCTTGTCATCTTTTTCTCGGTTTTCCCATGTGCTCCTCATCTGTATTGTTTCTTCTCGTTTGCTCTATAACATTCTCTATTTTGCCCCGAAGGGAATAAGCGGTAGAAAATGGATGGATATGTTCTTGTAAGAACGCACTGATGTTATTGAAAGTGGGAGTTAATGATCAATGACCAAGGAAACTTCTTGTTTGGTGAAATTGTCAAGATTGCTCTGTGAAAACTGTTTGAGGCATAATCAGGGGGGTTTGGACATCACACTGCATGCTTTTATGTTAACGCATCCAATTACGACGCATGGATGTGCGTGTGCTTCACAATACAAAGGTCCTGGGTTCCATCCGGACCCCAGGATGGAACCCAGGACCCGGCTTTCTGTGTGGAGTTTGCCTGTTTTCCCCGTGACTGTGTGGGTTCTCTCCGGGTACTCCGGCTTCGTTCCATCTCCAAAGACATGCAACTGGGGATAGGTTGATGGGCAACACTAAATTGCCTATAGGCAGGGTACATTCAGGTGCATTCAGGCGGTATACCGCCTGAATGCAGCTGAGATAGGCTCCAGCACCCCCGTGACCTCGAAAGGGACAAGCAGTAGAAAATGGATGGATGGATGGATCATAGAAAAAAGAAAAAGTATTATGCCAACGTAATGAATGAACCACTTCATAAATGTTGAGACAATTGCAGCTTATAGTGTTTTTACATTAGACAGCCTGTTGCAATATTGAGTAGTTAATTGATTGATTGATTCCCAGTTAACTTGGGCCAACCAAGTTGACTCTGTTTGCTGTGTTAACCAGCGTCTGCACTTTCTAAGGAGGCTCAGGGTTCACGGTGTGGCAAGCAATATCATGATGTTGTTTTATAAGGCAAACATTGAATCTGTCATCCGTTATGGCAGTGGTCCCCAACCACCGGGCCGCAGCCCGGTACCGGTCCGTGGATCGATTGGTACCGGGCCACACGAGAAATAAAAAATAAATTTAAAAAAATAAAAAACATTTATTTATTTTTTACATTTTTGTATTAAATCATTCTTAAAAAACACAAGATACACTTACAATTAGTGCACATCAATATAGATCAATACAGTCTGCAGGGATACAGTCCGTAAGCAGACATGATTGTATTTCTTTATGACCAAAAAAATAAATAAATAAATAACCCCCCCCGGTCCGTGGGACATTTTCAAGCGTTGACCGGTCCGCAGCTACAAAAAGGTTGGGGACCACTGCGTTATGGCATCTCCACATGGTTTGGAGTATAACTTCAAAACCTTATCAAGAGGGCTGGTAAAATAATTGGCATGCAGCCCCCTAGTTCTCTTCAAGAAATATTCGACAAAACCGTGAGGAAGCAGGGTTTTAAAATCACCCGTGACCCACACCACATACTTCATGGTGAAATTGTGTTGATGCCAAATGGTAAATGGTACAGAACAGCAACATAATATATTGAGACACTCGTGATTTAGGGCTATATAAGTAAACATTGATTGATTGATATAAACTCAACAGGTATACATTTTCCTTTGTCCCACTGGCAATCAAAGCACTTAACAACAAAAAACTACTGTAATAACTGGATGCAATAATAAGGACTGCAATATTGGGATAGTGCAATACGGGGGGAGTGTAATGTGTGATCTCATAACTAACTGATATACCTGCGCACTGTTCACTGTCGTCACTGTATTTTCGGATGAACTGTATGTATGTATGTATGTATGTATGTAAAACGCTGTGTTTTGATGCCCAAGACAAATTTCTCCTCGGAGACAATACAGCTAATTATTACTATTATTATTATTACTATTAATTATCACCCGCCCCCAAACCAATTAAAAATAAATAAAAAATTATGCTTAGTCAAGCTTTACTGTAATGTGTGTGGGTGGGTAGCTTGATTCCTTAGGCCAAAGTAGGGCAGGAGGGCCTGGCATCACCTCCTCTTTCTGCTGCATGAGTGACCTGAGGAAACAGCGTGTGCATGTGTGTGTGAGTGTGGGTGTGTGTGTGTTTGTGTGTCTGCCTTAAAGCAAGCTGCTGTCATAGTGGGAGGAGCAACACCAGCGAAGGAGAGCGCACAATAGAGAGAGTTAGCATCTGTTGTTTCTGTTGCAGCCGAGCAGCACTGGACTGGATTTTGCATGCACACACACACGCACACACACACGCACACACATACACTTTTTCCTGCTTAGCTACTCGCACACAGTATCTGTCTCGTCAGGATTGCACACATGTGGCGCTTCCCTGAACACTTTAATGCACACTTCTACGCCCTCTCATGCGTCGCCTCCCATTCGCATCCCGGGACTCTTGCACTCCTCAATGCACTGACACTGATCTAACAGCCACCTCAGCATCATAGTGCAAGGAAGCTGAGCCTGCTACCAGCATGTGAGTACAGCGGAGACCGAGTTGAAAGCAACAAAAGCTGAACTAACTCAATGGCTACCATCCTGACTGCAGTTTTTACATGGCTGCATGTATTCGTCTTAGCAAGACTCACTATACCTTTTACTTCTGCATTTAGTTGTACCCTTATGTTCAGTTTTAGACAAAAAAAAAACTCAGTTGGAATGTGAATGCCATGTTACATGTCTTCTGAGCAGTTGTGCAGCATGCAGATAACATACCCTACTGTCTATGGTCCAGTTGCTAAAATAATCATTGATGTAGAGACATTGTTGTTAATATGAACATCACATGTACAGCATTGTTTTGATCTGGTCCTCTGGTTTACCTGTAAAAAGTGCATGAGTGCAACACTAAAACCAAAGTGATATAGACTTATTTGACTAATTAGAACCACAACCTAATAAACCACTCAATTTAAAACATGATGATTCATTTCTGAACACAATGACCAGTACAG
>NC_084749.1:26239055-26339055 GCF_033978785.1 Entelurus aequoreus
TTACTGACGGATATAAGTAAGAACTTTACACTACTTTATATTAGAAATGGCAACAGTGGAGGATGAATGTCCCATAACCATAAGATAGAGAAAAAGAAGAAGCTTATCGACTACGGCGTTGGCATCGACTACAAAGGCGGACATGTGCAAATTGTCAGGACTTATGCAGATCCCAAATACAGATCAGCAAGTACCAGAAGGTAAGAAAAGTTGCTATTGCAAAATATTGCAAAACAAAACGCCACATAATATGTCTTACCTTATACACACACCATAATAATACTCGTATGTTGAAGCACAGTACAATCCATCAAGCGGTGCGGCTTCATAGCTTACCAAAGTCGTACTAAAACATTTTGATATAATTTTGAGCGCCGTGTGTAATGTTTTATATTTTCAATGGAACATATAACATTTTGGTGTTGTTTACTCGAGTCATATTACAGTCTACACGTATATCTTATGTGTGACCGCCATCTATTGGTCACACTTATCATTTCACCATGTACCAAATACAATAGCTTTGAGGTCGGTAAGCACAACCAAAATTATTCCTTACATTAGGCGCACCGGGGTATAAGGCAGGCACACTGTCAAGTTTTGAGAAAATGAAAGGATTTAAAGTGCGCCGTATAGTCTGAAAAATACGGTACTTTATGGCCATAGAAAGAAGTAAGGTAAATGGATGAATACATGAAACATGGCGAACAATTAAGGCTGGGTGTTGGTACGTATTCAAGTATAGTAGTTTCAAGGATTCCCCTAAACTGCCAAGATACCTGTGGCGGTGTGGGCGTGGTTATGGGCGTGGTCAGAATGACGCCATCGAGTAATTTGCATTATTTGCTATAATGATATGATTTACCTTAAAAAGGCTAAAAAAAATGTATACAAACATTTAAAACAAATCTGTTTTTATTAATTAGTATTAACATAGATTTTTTTTATCGTTTTGCCATATTCTCAATTTTTGCTGCTTTTTGTACAAAGTACCTTGTTGAAATTTAAGTGTTTACAGACTTTTAATAACTTTTTTTTAATTAAAAACAACTAGCAATAAATCTATCATCTTCTTCTGGTGTTATTATAAAATGTACTTGTCTTTAGAGTCTACTTCTGTCCCTTGATGTCCCTGACTAAAAATGCTAAGCGAGGATGACGTCAGACTTGGTTTGCGCTGTTACTCGAGTTGGACTTTCTCTTTTTAAAAGCTGCCACGGTCCTCTTAATATTTGTACATTTTGTAGATGGCTGTCTGCAATATATATAAAAATCACATCCACATCGCAGATATGCTGACAACGCTCCAGACAATGGCGTGCGTTTTGTTTACTTTCAGTTTCGGTAGCGCAGTTTTTGGTGATCAAAGTCTTTTTTTCGGTGGTCAAGTTTTCGGTACATCACTTGTCATTAGTGCGCAAATAATAGGCTATATATGTCAATTCATACTGTAATGACCAGCTACTGTTGATGTTTTATGTTTGTGAGGTTTGGATTTGATGTCAGTTTTTCCCATGTTCACAAACACACCGTCCGTGCCTGAAAGGTGATTGGCGCAGAATGAGCAAAGTGTTGTGTGTCCGGCCAAGACTCAAGGAGACGAAAGCGTTTTCATGGGAGGTAAAACCGGTTGAAATTGTGCCGTTGTTTGTTATCATAAGATTGGTAATAAAAATTAAAAATAGCGTCAAACTTTATCAGATTTTTTTGGGGGGGTTACTATATATTATATTACTTTAATTAGTTTTTAAGTACAAAAAAACCCTCTTATTTTCAAGGTGTGGCGGTAATAAAAATGTTTTTGCGGCGGGCTACATTTAATTGTATTAAGGGAAAACCTGAGTTTGTAAACTATGAGTAAGATTATTGTGCTGAGTTTTACAGAGCTCTTAAATCAAAACACTGGTATCTCAAATCAACGTCTCCCATTGAAATGAACTGAAATTCATTTTCCCCGTTGCCAACAACAACAATACTATTTCAACATATAACATGCCCGTCAAAAGGAAAAAATTACTTTCAGATAATACATATTGCATAAAAACATTCAAATAGAATGTACTACAAACAACTATGGTAGTTTTATGAATTAATGTAATAGTAATGTACAGCATATTTGCCTTGGAAAGTAGATCTTCTTCCAGCTGCTTCTCACTTAAGCACACGTTCTCCAGCTTCTCTATATTTCCACTGAAAAAATAGCTGCTGTTTAGAGTTGCTTCACACTGTCACACAGTTATGCCAATCTTTAGCTATGATTGTAAGACCAGACACTAGTAAGACCAGATTATTTAGTCGGATCCTACAGGGTTCACTGTGACATTTGCACCGCCAACTAATGACGGGGATGCCTTTAACTTCAATTTTTGCTTGCAACTTAAAGCATAACAATTAGCTGGAATACAGCTCTTATCTCAAATTGGGGTATACTTAAGTTAAGGTAAAACTTGATGTGAATAAAGTAATTTTACAAGAAAATGGTCTAATTTTATGAGGAAAACGTAGAAAACTAACCCCTAAAATAAACATATTCAAAATATATCAAATATGAGCTAATTTAAGGCGTAACAAGCACACATTCTTCTTTACTTTAACTACCAATGGTTACGTTAAAGATTTAGGGTTGTAATACGGTCAGTGATCCGGTCAGTGCAAAGACGAGTGAGGAGTTTCCGACTGGTGTGCTTGGTTGCAAATATTTAAAATGTATGTTTTTATTTAAATATCTTTAAACATATTTGTGTATGATATTCCTATAATAAAGTCATTTTTGGATCTTTTTTAAAGTTGGTTTAAATCATGCGACGAACTATATTGTGAATGATAACGATTAATCAAAATTCCAAAGTGCAATTAATGTAGATTAATCAATCAATCAATCAATGTTTATTTATATAGCCCTAAATCACAAGTGTCTCAAAGGGCTGTACAAGCCACAACGACATCCTCGGTACAGAGCCCACATACGGGCAAGGAAAAACTCACCCCAGTGGGACGTCGGTGAATGACTATGAGAAACCTTGGAGAGGACCGCATATGTGGGTAACCCCCCCCCCCCTCTATGGGAGACCGAAAGCAACGGATGTCGAGTGGGTCTGACATAACATTGTGAAAGTCCAGTCCACAGTGGATCCAACACATCAGCGGGAGTCCAGTCCACAGCGGGGCCAACAGGAAACCATCCCAAGCGGAGACGGGTCAGCAGCGCAGAGATGTCCCCAACCGATGCACAGGCTAGTGGTCCACCCGGGGTCCCGGCTCTGGACAGCCAGCACTTCATCCATGGCCACCGGACCTATGCAACTCCCCCTCGCAAGGGACAGGGGAGAAGAGGAGAGAAGAAAAGAAACGGCAGATCAACTGGTCTAAAAAAGGGGGGGTCTATTTAAAGGCTAGATTATACAAATGAGTTTTAAGATGGGACTTAAATGCTTCTACTGAGGTAGCATCTCTAACTGTTACCGGGAGGGCATTCCAGAGTACTGGAGCCCGAATAGAAAACGCTCTATAGCCCGCAGACTTTTTTTTGGCTCTGGGAATCACTAATAAGCCGGAGTTCTTTGAACGCAGATTTCTTGTCGGGACATATGGTACAATACAATCGGCGAGATAGGCTGGAGCTAAACCGTGTAATATTTTATACGTAAGTAGTAAAACCTTAAAGTCGCATCTTAAGTGCACAGGAAGCCAGTGCAAGTGAGCCAGTATAGGCGTAATATGATCAAACTTTCTTGTTTTTGTCAAAAGCCTTGCAGCCGCATTTTGTACCAACTGTAATCTTTTAATGCTAGACATAGGGAGGCCCGAAAATAGTACGTTACAGTAATCGAGACGAGACGTAACGAACGCATGAATAATGATCTCAGCGTCGCTAGTGGACAAGATGGAACGAATTTTAGCGATATTCCTCTAATGTTATTTCATCAAAAATAGAGAGACTATTTCAATTCAATCTAATCCAACAATGCATGAACATACAGTACAGGTCAAAAGTTTGGACACACCTTCTCATTCAATGGGTTTTCTTTATTTTCAGGACTATTTACATTGTAGATTGTCACTGAAGGCATCAAAACTAGGAATGTGGAGTTATGTACTGAACAAAAAAAGGTGAAATAACTGAAAACATGTTTTTTAATCTAGTTTCTTCAAAATAGCCACTCTTTGGTCTGATTACTGCTTTGCACACTTTTGGCATTCTCTCGATGAGCTTCAAGAGGTAGTCACCTGGAATGGTTTTCACTTCACAGGTGTCATAGTTTTGATGCCTTCGGTGACAATCTACCATGTAAATAGTCATGAAAATAAACAAAACGCATTGAAATGAGAAGGTGTGTCCATACTTTTGGCCTGCACTGTATATACAGTAACATACATATTCTGTCCACACATAATAGCTTCTGTATGAGAGGACTTTGCAGTTAATGCGGCAGTGAACGTCATGTGCTGAGGAGGGGCTGTTTTTTTCCAAACCCAGTAGCTTTTTATTATTGCCTTGAGGGGAGCTCTGCCCTCTCCAGCATATTTCTGAATGGGGCAGAAATGCCACATTCTACCTCACTTCTTACGTGTCTGATGCAAGGTTCATACTTATCAAGGTCTGCTCTTTTTGTCGTCGTGATGACACCAGTGTGTCAAAGTTGGTATTAAACACAGTGCTGCAGTTCTACTCAAGAGGGGTCTCTTTCACTCGCCCTTTCACTTCGTTTTGTCATTTCTCATTTCTCTCACCTCAGGAATTCATAGAGATTAAAATTATTGATTTTTTTTTTCCTCCCCCCTCCTCAAACAGCACAAACCCTGCCTTCAATCCTCCTGCCTCCCTGGACGTATTCTATAACGTCAATAATGTAAATGTAATCACATCTTTTCCGCTCCTCTCCTATTCTCTTGTGTGTAGCCACAAACCATTATGTTGTAACACATGCAACATCCACATCTCTGAATCGCATTACAGACGTTAATGATGTGGTATCTTGGAAAGTGATAATCATTCTGTCTTGTAAAAGCAAGAGCTGATTATCGTTTGTCGTATATTAACAACCCTGTTGTGTCTTTACCATACAAAAGATGTTTGGATGCATTAAAAGGTTTGGATGTTTTCACATGGGACACTCAATCACAGTAACCATGGTTACCAGGTGGTCTTCCCTCCCACGGGTACCAATTTGGTGACAATGAAGTGTGGGAGGGCAACAAAGAAAGGCAGATGTTGTTTCTTTCTGCAGAGTGATGTGATATTTTTTTATCTAAGCTTAAACTTAATATGTGATTTAAAGCGCACTACTGTGTTCATAACATAACCTGAGACGTATTGGTGAACCGTTTTTATTTATTTAATGCATTTTGCCTCTGTTATCAACCACTGCCTTCAGTACTTGCCCCTTGATTAGTCTGATCTGTCCATCCATCCATCCATCCATCTTCTTCCGCTTATCCGAGGTCGGGTCGCGGGGGCAGCAGCCTAAGCAGGGAAACCCAGACTTCCCTCTCCCCAGCCACTTCGTCCAGCTCTTCCCGGGGGATCCCGAGGCGTTCCCAGGCCAGCCGGGAGACATAGTCTTCCCAACGTGAATTACTACAGTGATCTGTCCATGTGAAGCTTAAACAAGTAAAGAAATAGCAATAAAAGAGTATCTTCTTTAGCGACTATAAAGTTCCTAGAGCCAGTCTTTGGTTCAGCTTGATCAGTGCATTTAAAAAAACTACCCTTTTGTCCAATCCAAAGTAGTAAGGTTAAAAACATGCTCTGAATGAAATAAGTATGATCTAACACAGGGGTGTCAAACTCATTTTAGATCGGGGGCCACATCGAGAAAAATCTACTCCAAGTGGGCCGGACATCTACATCTACTATATGATTTGCCTGAGTAGCTGGACAGGACAAAAAAAAAAGAAAAAAGTGGGCCGGACTGGTAAAATCACGGCACGATTACTTAAAAATAAAAACAACTTCAGATTGTTTTCTTTGTTTAAAAATAGAAAAAGCACATTCTGGAAATGTACAAATACTAATGTTGTTTTTTTTTTTTTACACTTACATGTTGCGATTAATAGTATTCTACCTTTATTTGTCGTTATTTATACTTTCTGAATAAATGATGTGATAATGTTCATCAGTCAACTCATTGGTGTTCATTTTCAATCTATCAAGATAAAAAAAAAAATATCAAAATCAAATTACAGGATGCTATTTATGTAGTTTGCTCATTTTCCTCGACTGGGGCACTAGCATCATATGTTTTTTGTTTTTTTTAATATATAGCATAATCTACAAAGATATAAAGAATTGCAATTGCGACATCTAGTGGACACATTTAGAACAGCTGTTTCTTTCATTCAAAAATTTCGGCTCATTTTAATACTTTTTTTTTTTTTTTTACATATGTAGCATCATCTACAAAGATAGAAAGAATTGCTACTGCGACATCCAGTGGACACATTTAGAGCAGCAGTTTCTTTTATTCAAAAAATTTGGCTAATTTTTATACTTAGCGAACTCATCCCGCGGGCCGTGTAAAACCTGTTCGCAGGCCTGATCCGGCCCACGGGCCTTACATTTGACACCCCTGATCCAACATATCCTAAGCGGTCTCTCCATAGATGGTTTTCTGTTTTTTTCAGTCTCAAAGATTACGAGATACAAATTGTACAGGATCAAATAGGTTCTGCCCATAAAAGTGTCATTAGTCAGTAATAAATGCATATTTTGTTTACTTTAAACGCTTGAAATACTTTAAAAACTTCTGTCTATTTATATACTGTACAGTTGTTACTATTTTTTATGTTTTATGGCCTTTCTGTCAGTCACATCGCGGCATGGTAGCGGTAGTTGTGACCCAAGATCCAGAGACAGTACATGGCGTGCAGGTAAAACTCTATTTAATATGCAAAAATAAGAAACCAGAGGAATAGTGCAACAAGGAAGTGCACAGGAAACAAGAAAAACTCAGCATGAACAAGCATTCACAGACAAACATAAAACAATGTTCCAGCCCCGACAGGACGGCCCAGCTGGCATATAAAACCTTCTGATTAGTGATCAGCGACTGGTTAGGCACTCAAAACGCTAAGTTGTAGTGTGTGGATTGAGACTCAGAACTGTCATTTTCAATTCAATTGAACTGAATCAGTATGTAACGCAGCGAACAACATGTGATTGTGATCTGTCATCAGGAAAATCACCAAAAAGTGTCCAAATGCGACCCAGCCAGGCAGTAGGCACCCGTTTACTGCTAACAACAAAGAAAATCAAACAAAAAACCTTTCACATTTGAATCAACACCAACTACTAGTACCTCGGAATCACTACCGTTACTCAACTGTAACAATTTTTGGTACTTTTGTGTGTGTTTGAATATGTTAGTAAATATTAAATGTTAAATAAGTAAAAAATGTAATACATTGTACTTGTGCTGTGCAGTTGTTATTTTGTTTTCTAACACATCTGTGTCTCATTTGCAATCAATGTACTGCATTGTATTACATTGTAGACTTTGTTTGCAGTTGAAATTCCAAGACGTTAGAGGGTAGTAGTGTATAGACTCGGTGTATATTACATAGTCAGGAAGTAGTTTGCCAATTGGTTGAATGTGCCAATCTACTCTTTTATGAACAGAAGTAAATGAAGTGGTGGTAAACCAAAAAACTGTGCAGCAAACAGCATGCAAACTATCACACAAAAGGGGCTTCTTGGTTAAAAATACTTATGAGCAAAAAATCAAACAATACAATGGAATTGATCCCTATACGTAATCAAAAAAGAGTTGTAGAGTGATCTCAAGGTTTATCTGTTGGTCGTGTTTCCAGACATGTCAAATTATCTGGTGCTCTTAACTAGGACGTGTCCTTGTAAACAAACTGCAAGTAGCACTCGATAGCCTTCATTCACTATTTTCCCATAATGTAAACCACTCATAGAAATAATCGGTGGCACCACTGAAGACCTGGCCAATTGTGAAAGAAGACGAAGAAGTGATTTTCTTAGAGAACAGCAAAATGCCACCCAGAACGCTTTGACAACAGACGCTCACTTGACCATCACTTCGAGTCTCGCATATTCTTTGAGCCAGATGTGACGTCAGGTGAATACAACTTATAGAGTCTTAAAAAGTGTGTAAAGTATTGTAGTTATTGCACACCAGCCGTTTGATTGTTACAGTACATCATTTTCATAGCATATTTGGAGGTATTGAAATCGCCACATACAAATGCTTATGCTAATCAGTAACATGTCTAAGGCAAATCCAATTTAAAAATCAACATCAAGCTAGCGCATTTTGAAAAGTGGAGCTTTACTTTACTTTTGAGCGCATTCTTCTCGCTTCGTTAGCATGGAAAATGGTAACATTACTTACAGGCAGTCCGGCTGCTCTGAGTGTTTGACTGCCTTTTTCCTGGCCAAGTACTTGAGTCGCTACCAAGTCTGCAACCGGACTTGATACGGCGTGCAACAAAGGCATTGAAATATGGCATTGTTTGACTTTACGTGAATCGGTACCCTGTAATACCGACGGCCTTCGGTCGGTACCTATAAAAGTCCCTTGTTAGATACCCATCCCTACTGCTGAGTATATAAATATTTCATTATTTGTTAAATATTTCATTATACTGACCCTGCAGGCACAAAATGTTAATTAGACTGCCGGGTACCTGGGTTTTCGTTTAGCCCAAAGATTTCATTGGAAAACTGAATCGAATGAAAACTAAAATAATTTTTCCTATGGAAAACAATATATAATCTAATCAATCCATTCCAAAATATGTTCAAACAAAACACTTTTTATTGAGTATAATTATAGTTGTACGCACAGAAAATAATGCAAAATGCATATCAACAACGACTGAACGAGTCACTTTGACCTTTATTAGATACTTTCGATGGCGAAGATCAGCGACAAGGGAAGGTAAGGAATTGTGCCATTTTACCTATGATTGGCCCGAATTACCATAGCAGTGTGGTGCGTTCAGTGACAGTCCGAACACATAGACATTAAAGCTCTCATTGACTTTGATTGGATTGATTGAACTGTATGCTAAAACTTTATTTGGCATTATAGTTTTTTTTGTTCTGAATAGAGGCACAAAGATTGAGCCATCAATGTGTTTAATCGTACTAAAATGAAGACAGAGACCTATTTTTAGTGAATATTTTTACCTAAAACGGAACTGTACTAAAACCGAGGCGTATGAAAACTGAGGTACCACTGTCTTCTGAACCAAAAACTGCACTATATTAACAAAGTGTGTTGCATTATTCATCCAATCGTCACAAATAGCATGTGTGAGTGTGCATGTGTCTCTATGTAATAATACATTCTGAGGAAACAAAATTCCCACAATCAAACAAATAAGCCTATTCATCCTGCTCAATATAAACTAAATAATGATGCTGCACATACCACACAATTAGGCTTCCTGCTGCTATAAATGCAAGCTATGCACATTCTATTAATGTTGTTCTCTGCTGTGAGCTTGCTTTCCCCTACTGTATCTGCCTGCTTCTCTAAACACCTAAGATAGTTTACTCATGCAGAGTTGGTTTTCTTAAAGGTTTCTTTCCGATGTTCGTTCTGCCTTTAAGCACGATTCCACAAAAAAACATTCCCTGTATGTTCAAATGAGCATTTCCACATTCAACTCACAACATCCCCACTGGTTTGTGTTGATGTACAACCTTCAAACAATCAGCCCACACAGTGATTCCACTGGAGGCTGTGTTTAACCTTGTGTCTGACCGTCGTTGCTTTGGCATTGTAACTCAAAACATTAGCAAGTGTTATAATCTCCTGAAGATAATCAGATGCAATAAATTGTGTTACCACTCCACTGAGAGAGGATTAAATTTTGTCTACAGATCTAAATCTGGATTGAAAACTAAATTCTATTTGAATTGTATAATTGCACAGGGACTCACAAAAAATGGGGACAGTTTCAATGTCAGTAAAAAATACAAATACAGTGGCACTATAACTTCAGTGTGTTTCGATATAAAAGCTGTCTTTCGGCTAATTGTTATGCTTTAAGCGTCCCTGCCATTAGTTGGCATAGAAAATGCCAGAGTGAACCTCGTAATATCCAGCCAAAAAATCAGTATGGTAAAATGATTTCTAAACAGTGGACTTTTATCTTTTATATTGTGGAAAAGCTGCTAAATGTGTGTTTGACAGAGAAGCAGCTGGAAGGAGATAGAAGTCCACTCTCTGAGGTAAATACTGTACATTATTATTATATTACTTCATAAAATCATAGTTGTTAGTAGAAGATTCTATTGTGTTGTTTTATACAATATTTTCTATGTAAAAGTTGGCCTTTTTAAAAGGCATGTCACATATTAGAATGATGCTGTTTTAAGGAGGCAAGTACCAATTAAATGGAATTCATTTCAATAGGCGATGTTGATTTAAGGTAAAGGTGCTTTGACTTAAGAGCTCCATCACATAACCAATTAAGCTTGTAAATTGAGGTACGACTGTAGATTTTTATTTTTTTTTAAACTAAACTTCTTATATATATCTTCCTGAGAACCAAAACCATTTTTGGACATTTGTTTTGCTCTCTATCTTTTGTCAGGAGTGACAACAATTGCAATGCATTGCACAATAGCGTCATTAAGGCCGTACACAATCCTTTCAGAGACGCTGCTCCTCTTATGTCAATTAGAGACACTGTAAAGTCATCGACCATATTTTCCGGTCTATAAGGCGCACTTAAAATCCTGTTTTTACCTCAAAACTCGACAGTGCGCCTTATAACCAGGTGCGCCTAATGTAACGAATAAGTTTGGTTGAGCTTACTCACCTTGAAACTATTTTATTTGGTACATGGTGTAATGATAAGTGTGACCAGTAGATGGTAGTCAAACATAAGAGGTAAGTGTAGACAGCACTATGATGGCAATATGTCTCCTGACAACAACACCAACATTTTAAATGTCCTGTTGAAAATATAGAACATTACACACGGCGCTCAAAAATATATCAAAATGTTTTAGTATGACTTTGGTAAGCTATGAAGCCGCACCGCTTGAAGGATTGTCGGTGCATTAAACATACACGTATTATTATAGAGTGTGTGAAAACGTATAAGGTAAGAAATATTATCTGCCGTTTTGTTTTGCAATATTATGCAAAAGCAACTTTTCCTACCTTCTGGTACCTGCTGATCTGCATTTGGGATTGGTAGAAGTTCTGAAAAATTGCACGCGTCCGCATGTCTATAAGCTTCTTTTTTTTCCTCTATCTTCTTGTTATGTGACATTAATCCTCCGCTGTTGCCATTTCTAATATAAAGTAGTGTAAAGTTCTTACTTATATCTGTCAGTAAACTCGCCATGAAAGCGCTAAAACATACCGATGTAGTGAGTTTACATTATTCACCCAAGGAACTTTAGTTATTAGAGTTCTGGTCGGATGGTTTTTCACGGGACACATTTCTGGTGTTGTTGTTTCCGGATGAGGAGATGCTGCTCCGTTATTGATTCAAGTAAAGTCTCAATGTCAGTTAGCTCCATCTTTTGACACTTCTTCCACTCCCGTCCTTGCACGTTACACCGCTACAACAAAGATGACGGGAAAAGACGCAGCCAAAGGTGAGCCACGTAAATAAGACCGCCCACAAAACGGCGCATCCAAAAGCGACTGTCAGAAAGCGGCTTGAAGATGATCTGTAAAACATTTTGTAACATTTTGACCAAAGAACCACCATTACATGTTATGTAGACCACAAGGAAGTGTTTTCAATTTAGAAAAAAATAATAATAATATGACTCCTTTAGTGCGCCTTATAATCCGGTGCGCCTAATATATGAAAAAAGTTCAAAAATAGACCATTCATCGGCAGTACGCTTTATAATCCGGTGCGCCCTATGGTCCGGGAAATACGGTACCTCTATAACTCTTGTTAGCACTGTTCTGTTTTTTTATTTGTGTGTGGTAGACATTTGGTTTGGTTGGCAACGGTAGTGGTACAGTACAGATACTTATTATGTTTGCTAGACACACTCCATTCTATTGATTGGTTGACAGAAAATTGGCTCAACTGGAATATGTTCTTATTTTTAATTAACGGCCTTGGATGAGGTCTCCCAAATCTACCCCGATATTTATTTTTAGATTAGCTCTGGCTAACTTACAAAAAATGTGACACCATTAATGTAAAATAATTACAAACAAAGTGATAGTAGATCTACATCACACTCCTGCATTTCAATATTCTTCTTAGTTCTTTATTTCTTTTGATTGTTCCTTCATCGTTCTTTTGTTGCCGTCTTAAATCATTTGATGATGTTTGCATTACTCAGTTCCTTAAGCCGGGTTGTCGCGTGTGTGTTTGTGTGTGTGTGTGTGTGTGTGTGTGTGTGTGTGTGTGTGTGTGTGTGTGTGTGTGTGTGTGTGTGTGTGTGTGTGTGTGTGTGTGTGTGTGTGTGTGTGTGTGTGTGTGTGTGTGTGCTTCCTCCCTGGGGAACTGAGGTTGAAGTAATGAAATGCTCATTACTGATTCAGCTGAAAATGCTAGGGATACATTTACACATCAACACGCACACACACTAACACGCACACGCTGGCACACACACTCACAAACCCATATGCCATCCCACCCAGAAACCTTTCAAGGTCACCTTTTGTATGTGTAAAGCTGAGAAACAATGCCACATACACACATACGAATGAAGAGATTGGACATATTTAGGCCTCATTTGACAATTCTGAACAAAAGCACCACATTCATTTGATATTAAACATTAATCGACTCTTGCAGATATTTTGCCTTTAAATCAACAACATGTACACATACCTCTATGGTACTTCAGCTATTATTATTTGAACTTTCTTTCCTCTGATGGTTTTTATCTGACAGCCATTGATCAATGCATCAACTAAAATGGCACTCAGTTTAGCTCAGACCTCTGCCCATTTGGATCAGTATCAAATTGTAAACCTCCATACTCTATGAACCCACCTTTTCTCATAACACCCAGAATGTTCTGTTTGGATCACTAAAAATGTGATTTATAACATTCCTCAACCTCACCTTACTCACCCTTGACTTCTTAATTCCCATTTTTGTATTCTATTATCCATATGTCCTCTTTAACCAGAACGGAGTAAGTACTACTGTCCTTCATTGACTATCACAACATAATAAATCGTACATTTCATCGTTAATTATGTTGCATGTACTGTATAACATGTATATTAAATAACAAAATACACTGATATTGCCCTATTTACTCAAAACATCTACTCACAGGAAAGATGCAGAGGTGTCATAATGCCAGGGCCCTTGACTTTTTGTGGCCCTAAACAAGATTGTGTGTGGCTCCATTTCGGTCTTTAATAATACTTGTGAAACAATAGAGCAGCCTGCAGCCTAATGAGTCTTGTAATTCAGTCGTATACATCACGCTTCCAAGTTTGCGGCTTGTAACGATGACTCTGTGGATGCTATTACATGTCTAGAGGGCTTTCTAAGTGTTAAAAAAAACATCTTTGGAAAGTCATAAACAGTTTTTTTGTATGCTCAACTATGAAAGTATTGAATTATATTGAACAATTCCTACTTTTTTTCATTTACCACGACCGGGCCCGCATACCAATTAACATCAATAAACGAGGGTTTAGTTATTACTCTTGGCGAGTAGAAGTAGATTTGGCTGTGGGAACATGAGTGTGTGTATAAAAGACACAACCAAAATACCACAAAAATCTAGTTCAAGAATATTTTTAATTAGGTATTAAAGGCCTACTGAAACCCACTACTACCGACCACGCAGTCTGATAGTTTATATATCAGTGATAAAATCTTAACATTGCAACACATGCCAATACGGCCGGGTTAGATTAGTAAAGTGCAATTTAAAATTTCCCGCGAAATATTCTGCTGAAAACGTCTCGGTATGATGACGTTTGCGCGTGACGTCACGGATTGTAGCGGACATATTGGGACACCATTGTGGCCAGCTATTAAGTCGTCTGTTTTCATCGCAAAATTCCACAGTATTCTGGACATCTGTGTTGGTGAATCTTTTGCAATTTGTTTAAAGGCCTATTGAAATTAATTTTTTCTATTTAAACGGGGATAGCAGATCCATTCTATGTGTCATACTTGATCATTTCGCGATATTGCCATATTTTTGCTGAAAGGATTTAGTATAGAACAACGACGATAAAGTTCGCAACTTTTGGTTTCTGATAAAAAAAAGCCTTGCCCCTACCGGAAGTAGCGTGACGTAGTCAGTTGTTCACCTCCTCATATTTTCCTATTGTTTTCAACGCAGCTAGAGCGATTTGGACCGAGAAAGCGACGATTACCACATTAATTTGAGCGAGGATGAAAGATTCGTGGATGAGGAACGTTAGAGTGACGGACTAGAATGCAGTGAAAGACATATCTTTTTTCGCTCTGACCGTAACTTAGGTACAAGCTGGCTCATTGGATTCCACGCTCTCTCCTTTTTCTATTGTGGATCACGGATTTGTATTTTAAACCACCTCGGATACTATATCCTCTTGAAAATGAGAGTCGAGAACGCGAAATGGACATTCACAGTGACTTTTATCTCCACGACAATACATCAGCGAAGCTCTTTAGCTACTGAGCTAACGTGATAGCATCTGGCTCAAATGCAGATAGAAACAAAATAAATAAATCCCTGACTGGAAGGATAGACAGAAGATCAACAATACTATTAAACCATGGACATGTAACTACACGGTTAATAATTCTCAGCCTGGCAAAGCTTAACAATGCTGTTGCTAACGACGCTGACGCTAACTTAGCAACTTAGCAACCGGACCTCACAGAGCTATGATAAAAACATTAGCGCTCCACCTACGCCAGCCAGCCCTCATCTGCTCATCAACACCCGTGCTCACCTGCGTTCCAGCGATTGACGGCGCGACGAAGGACTTCACCCGATCACAGATGCGGTTGGCGGCTAGCATCGGCTAGCACGTCTGCTATCCAAGTAAGTCCTCTTTGTTGTGTTGCTATAGCCAGCCGCTAATACACCGATCCCACCTACAACTTTCTTCTTTGCAATCTCCATTGTTCATTAAACAAATTGCAAAAGATTCACCAACACAGATGTCCAGAATACTGTGGAATTATGAAATGAAAACAGCTTTTTGTATTGGCCTCAATGGGGGAGCCATACCTCTGTTCTACTGGCTTCGTCACTTGCATACGTCATATCCAAAGGAGTTTTCAACCGGAAGTTTAGCGGGAAATTTAAAATTGCACTTTATAAGTTAACCCGGTTGTATTGGCATGTGTTGCAATGTTAAGATTTCATCATTGATATATAAACTATCAGACTGCGTGGTCGGTAGTAGTGGGTTTCAGTAGGCCTTTAATGAACAATGAAGACAGCAAAGAAGAAAGCTGTAGTTGGGAAGCGGTGTATTAGCGGCCGGCTGCAGCAACACAACCAGGAGGACTTTGAGTTGGATAGCAGACGCGCTACCGTGAGTACGCAGCTTTGGCTTCCAAACATTTGATCGCTTGCCCGTACGTGCGTGCCGCTATGTGCATGTCACGTACCTAACTTTGGGGAAATATATGTGCTGTATGAACTTTACGGAGGTGAACGGTACTTTGGGCTGTGGGATTGAGTGTGTTTTGCGGGTGTTTGAGTTGTATTGGTGGGTTATATGGACGGGAGGGGGGAGATGTTTGTTATGCGGATTAATTTGTGGCATATTAAATATAAGCCTGGTTGTGTTGTGGCTAATAGAGTATATATATGTCTTGTGTTTATTTACTGTTTTAGTCATTCCCAGCTGAATATCAGGTCCCACCCGCCTCTCACAGCATCTTCCCTATCTGAATCGCTTCCACTGCCCTCTAGTCCTTCACTCTCACTTTCCTCATCCACGAATCTTTCATCCTCGCTCAAATTAATGGGGTAATCGTCGCTTTCTCGGTCAGAATCGCTCTCGCTGCTTGTGGCCATGATTGTAAACAATGTGCAGATGTGAGGCGCTCCA
This sequence comes from Entelurus aequoreus, assembly GCF_033978785.1. Lineage (NCBI taxonomy): Eukaryota > Metazoa > Chordata > Actinopteri > Syngnathiformes > Syngnathidae > Entelurus > Entelurus aequoreus. Next base: position 26,255,045 of record NC_084749.1, read on the forward strand.
CAACCTGTGACGTCACGCTACTTCCGGTACAGGCAAGGCTTTTTTTATCAGCGACCAAAAGTTGCGAACTTTATCGTCTATGTTTTCTACTAAATCCTTTCAGCAAAAATATGGCAATATCGCGAAATGATCAAGTATGACACATAGAATGAACCTGCTATACCCGTTTAAATAAGAAAATTTCATTTCAGTAGGCCTTTAAGAAATAATGTATCAATATTCTACAAGTTATGTAAAGATTTGTCAATCAATCAATCAATCAATCCATCCATCCATTTTCTACCGCTTGTCCCTTTCGGGGTCGCAGGGGATGCTTGAGCCTATTTCAGCTGCATTCAGGCGGAAGGCGGGGTACACCCTGGACAAGTCGCCACCTCATCACCGGGCCAACACAGATAGACAGACAACATTCACACCCGGAGGGAACCCACGCAGTCATGGGGAGAACATGCAAACTCCACACAGAAAGACCCCGAGTGCAGGATCGAACCCAGGATCTTCGTATTGTGAGGCAGACACACAAAACCCTCTTCCACCGTGCTGCCCAATCAATCAATCAATCAATCAATCAAAGTTTATTTATATAGCCCTTAATCACAAGTGTCTCAAAGGGATGCACAAGCCACAACAACATCCTCTGCTCATTTGTATTGTTTTTAGTATAAATATGTTCAGTGTCTATGTTCAATAGACTCAGTCCAGACCAGACTCAAAACCAGAGGAGATAGAACCTTCTCAGTGGAACAACCTTCCACTATCTATTAAATCCTCCAATTCTCTGAGCCAATTTAAATCTAGGTTAAAAACGTAGTTTTACTACCTGGCGTTCAACTCCAGTCAGGCAGGATGTCTTGGTCATTTTTTTTCATGTTTTATACTTTTTTTATATTTGTTTATTACATTTTAGTAATTGAGGTGATATATTCTGCACTTCTTTTAAGGTATATTTTACTATTGTATTGTATTCATCCTTCTGTGTTACATCTGTTTTGTTTCAAATTGTTTGTACAGCATTTTGGCTAACTGAGGTTGTTTTTAAATGTGCCATATACTGTAAATGAATATACTGAACTGAACTGAAAAGGAATGTGTTTATATTCCAGATAATGTCCAACGTTTATATAAAAATGTAAAAAAAAAAGTTGATCAATCCAAGAGGAACAACAAGTGTTTGATACCTACTACTGTAGTGAAGCCAATTCAAAACTGGTATGCGGTTTCGGCATTAATTGAAAAAAGTAAACAAAACGCGATAATTGGGCATAAACTACCAAAAAACTAAAGTTCTTAAGACATTATATTTTTAGGGAAAATGTTTGGTTTCAATAAAAACGTAAGTAGTTCGGATGTTTTAGAAATGTGTCCGTAAATCTTTCTCGATTACGGTGATTGAATCAATGCTACTTTAGCATCTTTCTCTATGGGACTTTGAATAGACGCTGCTGAACTGAATTGAAATGATAACATATGACAAGTTGACTCACCGCTGAATAAAAGTTTATCAGAGACAAAATACAATTGTATAGGGACAAGTTTGGAGATATTTGGCCATAGTGAGTGTGTGTGTGTGTGGTGGGGGGGGGGGGGGGGGGGGGGGGGGCTGCATATGAATAATAAAACATTAGTTACTTTTAAACCATAAATTTCAAATGTTTTTTGACAGCACAAACCAGCACAATGGTAGCACAATTGTTAAAAAAATTTTTTTGGAGCGATTTGGACAAGGTGGGGCATGACATCCCTCGTCAGAAAATGAATTTTAGAATAACTTAACACCTTTACGGCACAAATACAAATTTTCACAGCACAAACCAGCACAATGGAATGGCACTGTTATTTTAATATTTACAATAACAAGGTGGGTCAACTTCACGCAGGTTCCAAGGTGACATATTCAGTAACCAGCTGGAGGCAGGCTGGAAAGGGGTTGGGGGACAATGTGAGTATAAATAAATAAAGGTAAAGGGGTAGAGCTTCTATGAAGTCCAAATAGTGTGCCTTAAATTGACTGTAAAGCCAAGGCATTAGGCGTGGAAGGTGTATGAACACACTGCAACCCAGCCTTTGTATGTCGGGAGTCATTGGCGAGCCGAGCCAAGTAACTCTTTTGTCCTGTTTTTGAGCAATTTGCCCGCCGGTGAAATACATAAACGGAGTGGATAAGACCAAAGCAGTTTGCTGGCATTGTTCAGTACAAATCAAGAACAGCCCGACAAGCTGGAACTAGCAATGCTGCACTTCAGACAATAAGGATGTCACTGCACGACATGGTGGCTTGTGCATGCCCACAGAATGCAAAGACAGAAGACACCTTTTAATTATTTATTTTATTTATGAAAACAGGTGACCAAATAACTGATAGCAAAAAAAATAGGGCTGTCAAAACTAACGTGATGAATCACAAAATATTATCGCATTAATCATGTATGTATGCAGATTAATCATTTATTTTAACTGTTTATGTTCCTTCACCTTAACCGCGGTCTATTACCTGAAAGGCGGCACGGGTTGTCTTATGGTCAGTGATCAGGTCAATGCATGCAAAGGTGAGTGCAGAAACTCCGACTGCTGGTAAATTTCACTTCTCTGTGTGGTGTTCGGGTCTGTGGGACCCGTTTTCTTTTATCAAAAGAAAAATGATACAATTAATTAATTTTTCAAATTGAGACTCCCTGACTTTGGCTAATTTTCTGTGAAAAACATATCAGAATACATATTTAATGACCACACACCATACACCACCCCTACACATTTCTATTACATAAGATGTCCGGGTCCAGAACACACGCACACACACACACACACACACACACACACACACACACACACACACACACACACACACACACACACACACACACACACACACACACACACACACACACACACACACACACACACACACACACACACAGCAGGCCTAGACAGGAGGAGGACAGTTTGTAGGTACACAGAACATCAGAAGGTGAAATGTGGGAGAAAATGAGAGCAGACAGTGTTGACAAACAATGTTGCAACCTTGTGTGGGAACCGCAGGTGCAGAAGCACAAAAGAAGAATCTCTGTGGGATGCAGAAGCTGGCAGAGAAATTTTCCATGCAACGTTCATATTGTTGTTACTCAGCCAGCGTTTGTGGATCTGATGGACCCGTTGCATTTTGTGGCTTTTAAATGCCTCACAATCAAACACTTTTATGTTAAAATACTTTACAGATGTTTATTGGGATAAGGCAGGGCAGGCAATTAATTTTTACCGGGGGCCGCATGAGCAACCCGAGCACTGCTGGAGGGCCACATCGACAATATTTCAATTACATTTTGCTCAGTATTATTTTTTATACATACCATAAGATAAATACTAATAATAATAATAATTAATAATAATACTTTCATTTAACCTAACTTAATTTTATACCAAAAGCACTGCTTTGGAAATCATTTGTACCCCTTTCAGAGATCACATTTAGTTCCCCTTAAACATCCAAATGTTGCACAATGAAATGTAAACATAGGATGAAGTGTGCATTCCTGTAACTTTCTCTAGTAACAGCATTCCATGATTAATATAAATAAATTAACATTAATAATAAATGACAGTAGAATAAGCATACGTATGACTGAGGAGTCATAGTGTAACTTTGTGTGGTGTTTGAGTTGTCCGACTTTTTGTGTGGCCATAAACGCACTAGTGGTTTACTGGTATGCGTGTTGGTGACAGATGACAAGTTGGTTTTGACCTGGTTTGTACGGCAGAAAATGACTAGTTTTTCGAGATATAAGTGTTTTACTCATGTTTTTGGTGTGGTTATGGCCGAATATAAACAGTTTTGCTCAATAAAGTGATCGATATAATTCCTGGCCTCGAAGCATCTCAATAGAAAATATTGAACGGTGTTCAATTGAACGGTGTTGACGAACACCGTTAGGGCCGCTTGTTGTCACTGTCACTCAAAGTTGCATTGCAAAATTACCCAGAATAAATGTGTTTATTTTGTTTAGAATTCAGATGGGATTTGATTTGGTGCGCGGCATATATTTGCTGTGCGCAGAGCACGCTTGAGCAGTGCGCAATTGCGCAGGCGCGCACCTTAGAGGGAACGTTGCTTGGCAGTCCATGTCTTGTTGAAAACATGCCATTCGTCATCAACTTTTCTCTTTTTAGCGTCTCGGGTGTAAACCGTGCATCACTTGTCGCTGTGCACCTTCACTCACAGGTTACACACGGACATACGCCCATAAATAAAAGCAGCACAGTTGTATTGCACGCACGACATAGATGTTTTTTCAACTTTATTTTGTAATTTGTGATTGCAGCTGTTCACATTCACTCACAATCACACATGAGCATACGTCCACACGGAAGTAATACAAATAACGCTTTTCAAAACAAAAGCAGCACCGTTGTATTGCACACTCGACATAGATACTTTTTAAAATGTATTTTTTAATTTATGATTGGCCTCACGCGGGCCGGACAGGGACGCACAAAGGGCCGGATGTGGCCCGCGGGCCGCAGAATGCCCAGGTCTGGGATAAGGTAAACATCTGTTCAGTATTTTAACATAAAAGTGTTTGATTGTGAGGCATTAAAAGCCACAAAATGCAACGGGTCCATCAGACCCACAAACCTGGCTGAGTAACAACAATATGAACATTACACAAGGGTTAAACATTTGTAAAAAATTTCTGGATAACATTCTGACAATAAAATTGTGATTGTGTGCAAATATTGGGTTCTTTTTTTACAATAATTTAAATTATGCAAGTTTGGGATTAATCATGATTAATCCAAATTCAAAAGGGCGATGAATCGGCTTTAAAAAAATATAATTTGACAGCTCTAAAAAAATAACATGCTGCACACACATAAAACAGAAGAGAAGCACTGTCAATCTGACAACGCTGCTCTAACAACTCTCCTGATTGGCAATCTTTGACAGGTGAGCCTACTGATAGTGATTGTGCAACAGACAATAGTGTTAGTGATGGTATTGGGATATAATCCCTTGAAGGTATGGCGTGGCGAAGTTGGTAGAGTGGCTGTGCCAGCAATCGGAGTGTTACTGGTTACTGGGGTTCAATTCCCGCCTTCTACCTTCCTAGTCACGTCCGTTGTGTCCTTGGGCAAGACACTTCACCCTTTGCCTCTGATGGCTGCTGGTTAGCGCCTTGCATGGCAGCTCCCGCCATCAGTGTGTGAATGTGTGTGTGAATGGGTAAATGTGGAAATACTGTCAAAGCGCTTTGAGTACCTTGAAGGTAGAAAAGCGCTATACAAGTATAACCCATTTATCATTTAAGGTATAATCCCTTGAATGCTAACTCTGTCCAAACTATTTAAATTGTGTTTTTTGAAAACATTAATGTACCAGTCAGAATGCTATAGTCTGTCAGGCTTGTCCCTGACAGTTTGGTTAAGTTTTAGTTTTTCCTGTGTTTGTTTTATTTCCTGTCAGCACTCTTATTTTGGTTCAGTTTCCTGTTTGTCTCTCTGAGCGCTGTCCCCTCAGCTGTGGCTGATTGGCACCTGGCCACACCTGGTGTCAATCAGCCAGCTGCTATTTAAACCTGCCTTCCCCTCCAGTCAGTGCTGGATTATTGTCGTTCCGACCTGTCGTGTTGATATCAGTGTAGCTGTATGCGGTAAGCTATATTTTGTAGCTGTTTGTAGCTTACTGTCTTTTTGTTCCTAGTCCCTGTTTGCTGGATCCCTGTTCACTAGTGATGGGTTGATGAGGCGTCATGAAGCGTTTCAACACATTGCAAAACTGTATTGATACTATGTCACTAAATACTGACATCTGCTGGACATTAAAAATCCCTACAGGCAACCTATGGACTGACTCAACTGACACTGATTTTATGACCTAGTATATACAATAATATAAACCAAGTCATTGTATTTCATTTAGGATTATTTCATATCTTCATTTAAATAAAAATATATTTTTATCTTTTTTTAGATACAGTCAAATAATGTGAACATGTATCATAACATGGAAAACTAAGAGAACGTGTTGTGAATGCGGATGCTTGTGGACTGGGAATTTTATTTTTTATTTTTTTTACACATTTTTATTAAAAAAAAACAGTTTTTCCATCGTATTAAATTTTAGACGATTTCTCTTAGTTATTATTTCTCCGGCTGTAGAAAAGACCCGCTCACAGGCAATGTTCCCTCTAATTGTTCATGTGTGTGAGCAAACACAAAAACTCCCTGAGCATTCAGTGGAGCACATGTGAGCAACATCACACGTGGCAATAGCAGCAGCACACCTGTCTCAAACCAATCTTTTATAATAACACTCAAATGAGAGGAGTATTTTCATTAGATTATTTTGTAATATTAGTGATTTGGCCCACTTGTAATGAAAATAAAAGAAATCTTGTTTTTCATAAGCTATGGATTAGTATTGTACAATATGTCTGGGTGGGGGTCCTGCTTTGGAAATCAGTTGTACCCCTTTCAGAGATCACATTTAGTTCCCCTTAAACATCCTCATGTTGCACAATGAAATGTAAGCATAGGATGAAGTGTGCATTCCTGTAACGTTCTCTAGTAACAGCATTCCATGATTAATATAAATAAATTAACAATAATAAATGACAGTAGAACAAGCACACGTATGACTGAGGAGTCATAGTGTAACTTTGTGTGGTGTTTGAGTTGTCCGACTTTTGTGTGGCCATAAACGCACCAGTGGCTTAGTGGTATGCGTGTTGGTGACAGATGACAAGTTGGTTTGTACGGCAGAAAATGACTAGTTTTTCAAGATATAAGTTTTTTACTCATGTTTTTGGTGTGGTTATGGCCGAATATAAACAGTTTTGCTCAATAAAGTGATCGATATAATTCCTGTCCTCGAAGCATCTCGATAGAGTCGATAGACGTTACAATAATTGAACGGTGTTGACGAACACCATTAGGGCCGCTTGTTGTCACTGTCACTCAGAGTTGCATTGCAAGATTACACAGAATAATTTTGTTTATTTTGTTTAGAATTCAGATGGGATTGATTTGGTACGCGGCATATATTTGCTGTGCGCAGAGGACGCTTGAGCAGTGCGCAATTGCGCAGGCGCGTACCTTAGAGGGAACGTTGCTCACAGGGCACAGAGGAGGCGTCAGTGCGACACAGTTCGCGTATCGGTCACGTGACCAAAACAGCTCATGATCGGTCACATTACTTTCTAAAAGCGGTACGCGCACCGACACAGGGTATCGCTCTATGAGCTCGACGCATGCGCCGATGCATCAGTGTTGCCAGACCCATCACTACTGTTCACTGTTTCCAGTTTGTCCATTCCTAGTTCCTGGTTTGTGTCTATTCTTTATTTTTTTATATTTTGGACATTAAATCATGTTTTCTCGCACAATGCCTGCCGCCTTCTCTGCATCTTGGGGTTCGTCACCAACACACCCTGACATAGTCAACAAAAAAGTCCAAAACTCCTCATAAAACACACAAGGCTATCACGGTAGGTGGGGGAGGGCGTCATTTGGCCAAAGATAGTAGAGGTCTCTAAATACTTGCGACATTGCAGTCAGAAAAATACATAATCAGGAGGGCGTGGCTCAGATCGTAGAGCGGTTGTGCCAGCAACTTGAGGGTTCCAGGTTTGATTCCAGCTTCTGCCATCCTGGTCAAGGCCGTTGTGTCCTTGGTCAAGACAATTCACCCACCTTGCTCCCAGTGCCTCTCACATTGGTCTTTGAATGTGAATGACTCTTTGGCGGTGGTCAAAGGGGCTGTAGGCACAGTCTACCCTCCGTCTACCCCAGGGCAGCTGTGGCTACAAATGTAGCATACCATCATCATAATGTGAAAGTGGAGTGAATGAACGATTGGTTCTCAGCTCTCTGTGAAGTGTCTAAAAAAGCGCTATTTAAATATAAGCCATTATAATAATCAGCATAACAAGACATGGTGTTGGTGTTTCTGCATAGAGAATGTTGTCAGAACTCAATGGAATATTCATCTTTTGCTTTTCCACTTTACTACGACACTTTCACTGTAGTACAGAAGCAGATACACGTTAGAAAACATTATGCTGGCATACCTATTGTGTGCGTTTGTGTGTGTGTGTGTGTGTGTGTGTGTGTGTGTGTGTGTGTGTGTGTGTGTGTGTGTGTGTGTGTGTGTGTGTGTGTGTGTGTGTGTGTGTGTGTGTTCTGGAAATGCTTACTTAATGAGGACATCGCTCTGTTTACACAGTCACCTTTAGGGGACCTCTGACGGTATGGGGACAAAAAAACAGGTCCCCTAAAAGGAAACCTTTTTAAATGATAGTCAGATCCATTCTGAAGATGCCTAAGTGATTTTTAAGCTTTGGCCCATAAAACATGTTTACTGGTTAGTTTGAGTGTGAGACATTTGCACAGCAGCCCCCTCATCAGGCTGTAGCTGGTACATTTATGTGGTGAAACTTCCTATAAGAGGACAGCTGTAGTGCTGTATTCTGAGGATCATGTCATATTTAATTTGAACATTTTTTTTTTTTAAATGGTCCTCAGTAGTCACGTACAAATGTGTGTGAATTATGCAAAATTATTTAAATTTGGTCCCCATGAACCATCCATCCATCCATTTTCTACCGTTTATTCCCTTTGGGGTCGCGGGGGGGCACTGGAGCCTATCTCAGCTACAATCGGGCGGAAGGTGGGGTACACCCTGGACAAGTCGCCATATTAACTCTTTTTCCCCAGGGTCCCCAGTAAGAATGATCAGCTCATTACTTCATCAATCCAGAGATTTATAGACGTGTATGAGCTAATTGGGCAGTGGCCATTTTACATAATTTTTTTTATGCCTCCACAACCTGTAGAAAGGGTGGTCGCCACAAGTGATGATCAAAAACTTGGTCCCCATTCTAAATGATAACCAGTATGTGTTGTGTGTGTGTGTGTGTGTGTGCTGGTGGCACAGGTTCATTCAAGATGAACTTGGAAAATTGCCAACATACATTGAGTGAAATGGTTCATCATTTAATGAGCATATAGCTGAACTTCACCAGTTACTTGGTCGCTTCAATACCTAAACTGCACAGCAACACAAAGCTGCCATGCTAGAAGTACTGCGTTAATCCATTTCAACTTCTTCTGTGTTCAGATATGAATAGTGGTATTTTCTGATTAGAGCTAAGAGCCCTACTTAAAGGGGAACTGCACTTTTTTTATTTTGTCTGTCGTTGAAAATCCTTGAGAGAGACAAAAACACTTTTTTTTTTGCATTCTAATTTGTAAAGATCGACTCATTTTTGGAGGCATTTAGCAATGCGGCTAATGGGAGCAATCAATTCTGCATCTAAATATCTCAAAAAATGCATCCAAAAACCGCCAACAATACTTAATTTACGTTCTGTACCCTGTATAATAACCAAGCTGTAGCGACGTTGTTATTGTAAGAGCAAACACTGAGGAACTGTTTATCTAGTAATAATAATAATAATGGATTAGATTTTATATCGCGCTTTTCTATTGTTAGATACTCAAAGCGCTCACAGAGAAGTGGGAACCCATCATTCATTCACACCTGGTGGTGGTAAGCTACATTTGTAGCCACAGCTGCCCTGGGGTAGACTGACAGAAGCGAGGCCCCTCCGACCACCACCTATCATTCATTCATCATTCATTCACCAGTGTGAGCGGCACCGGGGGCAAGGGCGAAGTGTCCTGCCCAAGGACACAACGGCAACAATTTGGATGTCAAGAGGCGGGGAGCAAACCTGCAACCCTCAGGTTTCTGGTACGGCCGCTATACGCCATACTGCCCATATACTATGTTTAATTTTGTTTGTTAATTTACTGCTAGGTAAGAACCTTGCATAAGCCCTTTTTGGGTTTCTTTTCTCACCTGCACTTATTTCTTATTACGTATTTCTTGTAGTAACACATCGCCTTGCGACGGAATACTACTGCATTAGCCGTAAGCTAGCTTCTGTGTCAGCAGCTGAATCGCTTCTGAGTTTGTAATGCACAACACATTACGATAGGACACCAATTTGTACTGACTGAAAAACATGAACAACCATGTTACAATATCTGTAAAGTTTTAGCCAACATTTCATGTTTTGTTTGTACACCGCTAACTCGACAATGTTTGTAGTTTTAATAACAAGCATGACGTGATCAATGGTATAGCGACTTACTTGATGGACAATCGTTTGTTTGGTCAAGCTGGCCATGGACGTTTTTTTACAGCTGATTTTGGGTAAACACTCCATTTATGTTGGCATAGCTTGGATCCAAGTTCCACATTTACACCGCCAAGTCACGCCGACATTCTGTCTGCTCCAATGTTTTATTCTCTCTTGATGTTCGCCTAGCTTCTATAACCAACAGTTCAACCTCTGTATATTAAAAAAAATAGGGTTGTAAATCCTCATTCGTCCAAAAATAGTCATCTTCGTCATCTGTTACCAAGTCTGCCATAATTAGAACAAACACTCATTTGTTTCTGGAAGTCGGAAGTGCGCTGCTATGGAAACGAAAATAAATGCGCTGAGGAATTAAGTTCCAGTAACGCATAAAATGACCAAATACTACATATTGTTATGAGCGTAATACTACATTATATGTATACTTGCAGCGTGTAAACAGTGATTGATGTTTTTGAAATATACAATGTTGACTCCAATTTGCCACATCTTGTAAGTGTTTTTTAAATAATTTTTTGAATCCTAAAAGAAAAAGACGTGTGTTCTTGTCTCTCATATTGATTGTGAACGATAGGCAAAATTCCAAAAAAAGTGCAGTTTCTCTTTAATTGACCTTGGGCCAGCTAAGTGACAGGCGACCACTACATTTACATTATGTCCACTCAGCGCTTTGTCACCACACTACTGTCAGTTAATAAAGATTTTGTATGATGGTAATAATGACATGCAGTCAATGTATTTTGCTATTAGCATTAGCAAACCCCCTCAGTTGTTAGTTCAACAAGCCAGTCCCTCCAGTATTTCACTGTATTTTTTTTTCTTTGCGATTAATGCGGCCTATAATGCCTGAATTTGCAGCAGCTTTTAAAAAAAAAAAAGTTGCAATGTTTGAGTTTTTTTTTTATTGTCATTGAACAAGTTTGTTGTTCTGAATTTGTTATTTATGTATTAAGTGTTTGTGACACTAACCACAAAATATTTTAACAACTCTAACAAAATATGCTTTATTTGCACAAAAATGTGGGAATGGTTCACAATAAATAGTAATTTTACACCTTGCTGTTTTTGGTTTGCATAATTATGTTTTGATATCTGACAAGGGTTTTTTTGAGAATTCTTGAATCACCTGCCACGTTCTCAAGCCCCGGCTGCTGTGAGTTATATAGTTTTATAATAACTATGACAATAATATTTTTTATGAATAATTTTTGCAATGGATACCCCTTTTTCTGGCTGGAGTATCAAATTTATGTGCGCCTTCACTTGTCATCAAACTATTTAATATTTTAGAAAAAAAATACAAAGATTCAAAATCAGTGCAAAAGTCAAACCCACAGTTTACTCCATCCGTAAGAGCTGTCATGATCCGTGGTCCGGATCATGTTTTGTTTAGTTATGTTCTGTTAGTTTTGGACTTCTTTAGTTCCCGTTTGCGCTTCCTTGTTTGTTTTGTCACCATGGCGACTCATTAGTTTCACCTGTCTCATTTGTTTGGATCACACCTGTCGCTAATCATGAGATCACTATTTAAGTCCGCCTTTGTTAATCACTCGTCCTGGCTTCATTGTTTATGTCACACCGTTTCCAAGTAAGTTTTCTTGTTCCATGCCATAGCTTCTGATAATTCTTAGCTTCACGTGTTTGTAGGCACGCATGCCTTTTTTGTTCTGTGCCTGTGTTTTGCTAGTTGGGTGATTTACATTTAATAAATCAAATCCTACCTTTACGCCTTCGTCCGGAGCCGTCCTTTTTGCATCTTGGAAGAACAACCGCGCAGCAAGCGTAAACCCTGATCGTGACAAGAGCAATGTGTCATGTATTTGCGCAAAATTTAAAAAAAACAGAACGACTCGCAATAAAGCTGGAAATAGTCCACCAGTTAGAGAAATTGTATAAACATTGCCGCTACAGGCATGTAGTTGCTTAATTAGATGATGCCGATAATTAAAAGTTGCCTCTCCTTTGTTGTTTTTGTGCTCAGGTGCTGACACAGATGATTTGTCCAGTGGACATAGTCCAGTCAGAGAAGACAAGGCTCCTCCTCCTCCTCACCACCGCAATTCTCCTCATCCCAGCTCTCCTTCACTGGTAGGTCATCCCTCACAACACCATCATTATAGGTAATATCGAACTATACCAGCTTAGACCTCAAAAACATCTGGTTATTGCAAGTCTGATTCCAATTTTTGAGAATGACTAAAACAATATGAAATATAGAAAACATGTTTTAAAATTAAATATGTCCAAGGTCGAAATTTGCCTTTTAATAGTTTTTTTGATCGACTGATGAGCTTCTGAGTCCGTAACTGTGTCCCAGTGTTTAGACGACTGTGCTTGCGTGGAAGATTTCTTCAAAAGAAATGCACGCTCAGGAGACACGATTACATTTCCATATTCCTTGTTGTACACATGCAGGAGTTGCATGAATTACAGCAGGGTGAGAGTCTTGCCAGAACACCGGCTCCAATTTGTGAGCAAGCTGTAGTACAATGTCACTTCTCAGATTCTAATCCTCACCACCATGGCAAGAATTAAACTAAGTGTCCTACAAGTACCATTATCACCGGAGGTCTAGAGGAAAAGGAATGGCTAAGCATGTTACACACACGCACCGAGCCGGACGAGATAAGAAGCTAACAGCTAACGCTTCAATGTAAAGTAGGGGTGATCGATACAGATGTCAATACGATTGATACCTAGTGTGGTAAAAGTATATAAACAATACTAAAGTGATTAGATTGACATTTGTCTTTTTCTTGTTCTTATTATTACCAAATATTTTTGGGGTCATTTTTGTTATTGTTTAAAAACTCAGGAGTATGTCTGGATACAGAAAGACTTTGAGGGCAAAATCCAAATAATTTAAATAGGAGAAATAGTAGGTTTTGCTTCTGTTTAGTTATTGTACACAAGCCAATTTATTTTGTTAAAAAAACGATATGTAGAATTCAATAACACAAATGTAATGCATCATCTGATTTATGACAGTACGAGCAAATTTAAAATTTATAAAGATAAGCAGATTAGCTTTATAAAACTGTGTAGTTGTGTTTACTTGCTGTTAGTGTTACATGCTATAAGACATTTCACTTCTACAAATTATTGTCATAGTATCGGATAGTTAAAGTTAAAGTACCACTGATAGTCACACACACACACTCGGTGTGGTGAAATTACCCTCTGCATTTGACCCATCCCCTTGTTCCACCCCCTGTGAGGGGAGCAGGGAGCAGCAGCGGTGGCCGCGCTCAGGAATAATTTTGGATACGGACTCGAAATCGTACCAGATCTGAGGCCAAAAAATTGGATTGGGATCAGATGCCAAAAATGTTGACCTCGACGTCCTTTAATTAAAAGTGTAGTTAGTAGTGTTTGTATATGATGCTTATATTTCAAACCCATAGACATCTCATGGTGTTCATCCAGTGTCCTGTTCATGTACTCCATCAGGTGCCTGTTAAAGGTTCTGCCAACATGCCGACTGTTAAACTGCTCCAATTGACCCTGCTGACCATGCTCTTGTTGCTGTCATCGTGGGAACCCCGCTGACTCTTGGGTGACCCATCCAGAGACTGAGAAACAGCCATGTTCTCTCCATGGATGTTGCTGTTGTTTGGCATTTAAAAAGTTTTAAAGCACAGTTTGGCCGCTCTGCTACTTTGTGGACGGTGATGATGAGGATGCTGACGATGAACTGTTGGTCCATTTTCATACATCACCTGTACTGACCTGTGTATGCTCACCTGTATTTAACTTCCATAGCATAGCTTGCACAGCACTACTACTTTTTTCAAGAGGTGTAAATACAAATCTTTATATTATATATTTATATCAAGACTTTATGTAGATCGCTTGTTGTGTAAAATAGAGTTCAAAATACCACCTTTTAGCACCCAATGACATGATGCATGACAGCGGAGGTCAGTGGTAACACTACTGCGATGATTTCTTCATGTAAGAGGACATAATGACTGCTGTTCCAAGTACAAACCCCGTTTCCATATGAGTTGGGAAATTGTGTTAAATGTGAATATAAACGGAATACAATGATTTGCAAATCATTTTCAACCCATATTCAGTTGAATATGCTACAAAGACAACATATTTGATGTTCAAACTGATAAACTTTTTTTTTTCCCCAAATAATCATTAACTTTAGAATTTGATGCCAGCAACACGGGACAAAGAAGTTGGGAAGGGTGGCAATAAATACTGATAAAGTTGAGGAATGCTCATCAAACACTTATTTGGAACATCCCACAGGTGAACAGGCAAATTGGGAACAAGTGGGTGCCATGATTGGGTATAAAAGTAGATTCCATGAAATGCTCAGTCATTCACAAACAGGGATGGGGTGAGGGTCACCACTTTGTCAACAAATGCGTGAGCAAATTGTTGAACGGTTTAAGAAAAACCTTTGTCAACCAGCTATTGCAAGGAATTTAGGGATGTCACCATCTACGGTCCATAATATCATCAAAGGGTTCAGAGAATCTGGAGAAATCACTGCACGTAAGCAGCTAAGCCCGTGACCTTCGATCCCTCAGGCTGTACTGCATCAACAAGCGACATCAGTGTGTAAAGGATATCACCACATGGGCTCAGGAACACTTCAGAAACCCACTGTCAGTAACTACAGTTAGTCGCTACATCTGTAAGTGCAAGTTAAAACTCTCCTATGCAAGGCGAAAACCGTTTATCAACAACACCCAGAAACGCCGTCGGCTTCGCTGGGCCTGAGCTCATCTAAGATGGACTGATACAAAGTGGAAAAGTGTTCTGTGGTCTGACGAGTCCACATTTCAAATTGTTTTTGGAAACTGTGGACGTCGTGTCCTCCGGACCAAAGAGGAAAAGAACCATCCGGGATTGTTATAGGCGCAAAGTTGAAAAGCCAGCATCTGTGATGGTATGGGGGTGTATTAGTGCCCAAGACATGGGTAACTTACACATCTGTGAAGGCACCATTAATACTGAAAAGAACATACAGGTTTTGGAGCAACATATGTTGCCATCCAAGCAACGTTACCATGGACGCCCCTGCTTATTTCAGCAAGACAATGCCAAGCCACGTGTTACATCAACATGGCTTCATGGTAAAAGAGTGCGGGTACTAGACTGGCCTGCCTGTAGTCCAGACCTGTCTCCCATTGAAAATGTGTGGCGCATTATGAAGCCTAAAATACCACAACGGAGACCCCTGGACTGTTGAACAACTTAAGCTGTACATCAAGCAAGAATGGGAAATAATTCCACCTGATAAGCTTAAAGAATTCGTCTCCTCAGTTCCCAAACGTTTACTGAGTGTTGTTAAAAGGAAAGGCCATGTAACACAGTGGTGAACATGCCCTTTCCCAACTACTTTGGCACGTGTTGCAGCCATGAAATTGTAAGTTAATTATTATTTGCAAAAAAAAAATAAAGTTTATGAGTTTGAACATCAAATATCTTGTCTTTTTAGTGCATTCAATTGAATATGGGTTGAAAAGGATTTGCAAATCATTGTATTCCGTTTATATTTACATCCAACACAATTTCCCAACTCATATGGAAACAGGCTTTGTAATATTTACTGTATGTAACATACTTGCATACGCACCTGGTCTGCCAGAGAATAAGACGTAGCTGGAGGGATCAGTGTTTCCAACTTAACAAAATATTTAGCAAGTATCCAGACAGCTTTAGGACGTTTTTGGCAAAACGACAAATCTATTTTCTATTTTATTGTCTTATTGGATGCTTTTGGAGACCTTTACATTTAAGCACATATCACTCTAATCAACGAGCAGTGGGTCCAGCGCTCACAAAATGTTAGTGACTCAATATATGTCCTTTTTTATTGAGTATGGCTGTATAATAACCCACTATAGTGTTTAATAAAATTGTACGAACAGTTATAGTCCAATCAAAATCAATGAGAGCCTTAGGCCTTGTTCACACTTGCAGGTTCATTCTGACTTTTTTGCCCATATGTGACCTAAAACCGATTTTTTCATGTCAATATGAACTGCAATGCCAAAGTTTTCAAATCCGACCGAGGCCTCTTTCGTACATCATCAAATAGTAATAAGCGTCATAATTATTTGCCAAAACAAACACAGTTGACAAATGAGCAGAAAACAGGCAAAAGTAATGTGTTTTAGGATCTCACGCCAATGTTCCACCACACCCGACTGCGACTGATTGCCCACAAACTCTTCTGAGTAGACAACGAAGCAAATCCACGAGCAAGAGCAAAAATGTTTAACCTCTTCCTTCTTAATCTTCTACGTGGAATAATTTGGTTCAGAAAATGCAGACTTTGATTGCACAAAATTATTGAAATTGCCACAAATGCGCCAAGACTGAGACCTACTAGAATTGAAGCCATGTTTACTTCTGTAAACACTGCATCACGTGTGACGTCATGATGTCCTGTCTGCATGTGGGTCAGATTGTGTTCACATTAGACATCACATTTTTTGTGTGATGTGAACGACTACATAAAAAGATCTGATTTGACCAAAACAAATCTGAATTGGATATCCTACCTTGCAGTGCCTTAGAGTCTGTATTTCACTGCACCAATGAATGCACCAAACCACTACCGGGTCTAGCCAATCATCCATCCATCTTCTTCGGCTTATCCGAAGTCGGGTCGCGGGGGCAGGAGCCTATGCAGAGAAGTCCAGACTTCCCTTTTCCCAGCTACTTTGTCCAGCTTTTCCCGGGGGGATCTCGAGGTGTTCGCAGGCTAGCCGGGAGACCTAGTCTCTCCGCCGTGTCCTGGGTCTTCCTTGTGGTCTCCCACCGGTTGGATGCGCCCTAAACACTTCCCCAGGGAGGCGTTTGGGGGGCATTTTGACTAGATGTCCCGAATGACAGAGCTTTGCACCCTATCTGTAAGGGAGAGCCCCGCCACCCGACGGAGGAAACTAATTTTGGCCGCTTGTACTCGAGATCTTGTCTTTTCAATCATAACCCAAACCTCATGACCATAGGTGAGGATAGAGACATGGCTCGACCGGTGTATTGAGAGCTTTGCCTTCCGGCTTGGCTTCTTTTTCGCCACGTTGGACTGATGCAAGTTCCACATCACTGCAGACGCCGCACCGCTCCGCCTGTCAATCTCACGATCCACTCCTCCCCCACTCATGAACAAGACCCCGAGGTACTTGAACTCCTCCACTTGGGGTAGGATCTCTCCAACCCGGAAATGGCATTCCATCCTTTCACCGGCGAGAACCATGGACTCTGACTTGGAATTGCTGATTCTGGTCCAATACCCCATACTCTCTGAGCCCTTTCCACAGCACTTCCCAATGGACACGGTCGAATACCTTAATCAGGTCCACAAAACACATGTAGAATGGTTGGGAAAACACCCTCGAGGAACATGTCGTGAGTATGGAGTTGGTCCACAGTTGGATTGTTCACCCACTAATAGGGAACGTGAGCTGGGATTAGGCTGTCGTGAGACAGGTTAGTTTTACCTTACTGATGATGTGTTGTTGCAATAGAAATCTAACGAAACAATAAAGGGTAGTATGGCGCTCTTTTGTAGTTGTATACAGAACCTACTGTAGTCTTGTACTGTCACCTCGATAGCAGAAATGCAATTTACTTGCGCTAAAAGCTACAAGAGCTGCTTACGATACTTTACTTTAAATGTACCAAGCATGCCTAGATTGCCTCACGCACGTGTGTGATTGCATCAGTTGAGCACACAGCCGTTGTCCATCCGATCTTGCCTATAACAAGGGTGCCCGCACTTTGATGAAATAAACACTTTGAATTTAAGAAAGAACTCATAGCAAAGTAGGGATGTGCCGTTCCTGGAGGTGCCGTTCCTTTCTCACCACTCATCGCCATCAAGAGTCTTCAATAAAATTTAAGAGTGATGTGTTTGTCTATTTATCCATATCATTTGTCATTTATATGCATTCCACACATCAGTTACCAAATTTCCCTGTGAAAGTTACAGTTGTTGTTTTTTTACACTGACTTATTGTAAATTGAACAATGGTACGACTGGTATTTACCTGTATTTGATGCAAAATCTACAATCGTTTTTACAGTGAATTACTGTAAATAGAAAATCAGTACCACGTTTATTTTTACTGTAAAGCTCTGGTTACTGATCTGCCAGGTTTTCATAGTAAAATCTAGTGCTCAATTATTATTTTTTTGCAATATCTATCTATTAGGGGTTCTGAAAATAATCTGAATTGTGATTTTCACTTATTCCGATTCAAAGCGTTAAAATAATGACATATTCATCATTTTCCTAATGTATATATCAGAGCTGTCAGCGTTAACGTGTTATTGCATGTGATTAATAAAAATAAATTATTGCGTTATCAAATATGAATGAAGATTAATCACGTCCTCCGGGTCAAGGCTTAACCCGGAGGACGTGCGCATTTGTTACACAGTCTGTGATTGCCAGGAGGGGCAGCCCATTCAGTTTCAAAACAGGATTTTGGATTAAACTAAGGTAACTTGTTGGTATTGCAGCAACAAACTGTGGAGGGAAGTGTGTCAGCGCGCCTGCAGGAGCAAAGGTCACCGCCTCTGGCAATGGTGTCGAGGGTGGAGCACCATCAGCTAGGGGTGGGGCATGTGCGGGACGGCGAGACACAGCTGGCAGGTGATTGGATTTCACAGGTGGTACGTGTTAATCCAATCATCTGTTGTCTTTAACAGTAAGCAGCCGGGAGCAGAGGAGGAGAGAGGATTGGGAGTGACGGCAACGTCACGACATGCCGGAAGACTTTTTGAAAATCTTGTTAAAAAACATTAAAACTTTGTTAAACCTGCAAGCTTGGCTCTTGTGCCGTGTCTACAGTGGAGCTGCTAGGAAGCGACTTCCACACAAACATTTTTGTCATGGGCGCACATCAAATTTGAAATATCATCTTAAAGCAAAACACGTATTTGAGGATGGCGCCTCTTGGCGACTTTTTTTGTAAACAGCTACTGGCGACAAATCTAATGTCTATTCCCGGGGACATTGGAGACTTTTTTGTGTCTTGGAGACTCTGAGATGAAAGCAAGCAGTAGTCTTCGTACTCAGCGTACAGTGACACGTGCTTCCGGTCAGCTTGAGCTACGACTTTGCTCATGCCGTTAGCTACATGCTAGCATGAATGCTGGCTACGTGGAAAAGAAGCAGAGGAGATTGCTACGGTGGCAAAGTTTACTGATTCAATGTTGTCAACAAAAGTAGCACAAACATATGCCTTAGCTGAATAGTAGAAAAGTACAGCTCCAGCCAACCAGAGAGCCCAATCCAAAACAGCAGGTGCCGTGCCCAAGGAACAAGGGACCACCAGCCCCACGCAGCCAGGCCGCCCAGTGACGGGACCCCGAGAGTTGGGACCACCGCGGCGCCCAGCAGGACCATCGACATGCCATACACAGAAGAGGCAGAGGAGGCCATTCTAAAACCCTAATTCTAGCCTTATTTAGCCATTCTTTTACCACTTTTGACGTGTGTTTGGGGTCATTGTGCTGTTGGAACACCTGACTGCACCCAAGACCCAACCTCCGGCCTTTATTATTTTAGGCTGTCCTGAAGAATTTGGTGGTAATACTCCTTTTTTATCGTCCCATTTAAAGCACCAGTTCCATTGGCAGCAAAACAGGCCCAGAGCATAATACTACCACCACCATGCTTGACGGTAGGATGGCGTTCCTGGGATTAAAGGCCTCACCTTTTCTCCTCCAAACATACTGCTGAGTATTGTGGCCAAACCGCTCAATTTTTGTTTCATCTGACATCACATGGATAAAGATAAGACCTTCTGGAAGAAAGTTATGAAGTCAGATTAAACAAACATTGAGCTGTTTGGCCACAATATCCAGCAATATGTTTGGAAGAGAAAAGGTGAGGCTTTTAATCCCAGGAACACCACACCTACCGTCAAGCATGGTGGTGGTAGTATTATGTTCTAGGCCTGTTTTGCTGCCAATAGAACTGGTGCTTTAAATTAGACGATAAAAAAGGAGGATTACCACCAAATTCTTCAGGACAACCTAAAATAATAAAGGCCGGAGGTTGGTTTAACAGCACAATGACCCCAAACACATGTCAAAAGTGGTAAAAGAATGGCTAAATAAGGCTAGAATTAGGGTTTTAGAATGGCCTCCTCTGCCTCTTCTGTCTATGGCCTGCCGATGGTCCTGCTGGGCGCCGCGGTGGTCCCAACTCTCGGGGTCCCGTCACTGGGCGGCCTGGCTGCATGGGGCTGGTGGTCCCTTGTTCCTTGGGCACCGCACCTGCTGTTTTGGGTTGGGCTGTCTGGTTGGCTGGGGCTGTACTTTGGCTTCCGCAAACACTGGGAGACAAAAATATTGTACATACAATTGATTGATTGATTGATCCATCCATCCATCCATCTTTTTCCGCTTATCCGAGGTCGGGTCGCGGGGGCAGCAGCTTAAGCAGGGAAGCCCAGACTTCCCTCTCCCCAGCCACTTCGTCCAGCTCCTCCCGGGGGATCCTGAGGCGTTCCCAGGCCAGCCGGGAGACATAGTCTTCCCAACGTGTCCTGGGTCTTCCCCGTGGCCTCCTACCGGTCGGACGTGCCCTAAACACCTCCCTAGGGAGGCGTTCGGGTGGCATCCTGACCAGACGCCCGAACCACCTCATCTGGCTCCTCTCGATGTGGAGGAGCAGCGGCTTTACTTTGAGCTTCCCCCAGATAGCAGAGCTTCTCACCCTATCTCTAAGGGAGAGCCCCGCCACCCGGGGGAGGAAACTTATTTCGGCCGCTTGTACCCGTGATCTTGTCCTTTCGGTCATAACCCAAAGCTCATGACCATAGGTGAGGATGGGAACGTAGATTGACCGGTAAATTGAGAGCTTTGCCTTCCGGCTCAGCTCCTTCTTCACCACAACGGATCGATACAGCATCCGCATTACTGAAGACGCCGCACCGATCCGCCTGTCGATCTCACAATCCACTCTTCCCTCACTCGTGAACAAGACTCCGAGGTACTTGAACTCCTCCACTTGGGGCAGGGTCTCCTCCGCAACCCGGAGATGGCACTCTACTCTTTTCCGGGCGAGAACCATGGATTCGGACTTGGAGGTGCTGATTCTCATCCCAGTCGCTTCACACTCAGCTGCGAACCGATCCAGCGACAGCTGAAGATCCTGGCCAGATGAAGCCATCAGGACCACATCATCTGCAAAAAGCAGAGACCTAATCCTGCAGCCACCAAACCAGATCCCCTCAACGCCTTGACTGCGCCTAGAAATTCTGTCCATAAAAGTTATGAACAGAATCGGTGACAAAGGGCAGCCTTGGCGGAGTCCAACCCTCACTGGAAACGTGTCCGACTTGCTGCCGGCAATGCGGACCAAACTCTGGCACTGATCATACAGGGAGCGGACCGCCACAATCAGACAGTCCGATACCCCATACTCTCTGAGCACTCCCCACAGGACTTCCCGAGGGACACGGTCGAATGCCTTCTCCAAGTCCACAAAACACATGTAGACTGGTTGGGCAAACTCCCATGCACCCTCAAGGACCCTGCCGAGAGTATAGAGCTGGTCCACAGTTCCACGACCAGGACGAAAACCACACTGTTCCTCCTGAATCCGAGGTTCGACTATCCGGCGTAGCCTCCTCTCCAGCACACCTGAATAGACCTTACCGGGAAGGCTGAGGAGTGTGATCCCACGATAGTTAGAACACACCCTCCGGTTCCCCTTCTTAAAGAGAGGAACCACCACCCCGGTCTGCCAATCCAGAGGTACCGCCCCCGATGTCCATGCGATGCTGCAGAGTCTTGTCAACCAAGACAGCCCCACAGCATCCAGAGCCTTAAGGAACTCCGGGCGGATCTCATCCACCCCCGGGGCCTTGCCACCGAGGAGCTTTTTAACTACCTCAGCAACCTCAGCCCCAGAAATAGGAGAGCCCACCACAGATTCCCCAGGCACTGCTTCCTCATAGGAAGATGTGTTGGTGGGATTTAGGAGGTCTTCGAAGTATTCCCTCCACCGATCCACAACATCCGCAGTCGAGGTCAGCAGAACACCATCCTCACCATACACGGTGTTGATAGTGCACTGCTTCCCCTTCCTGAGGCGGCGGATGGTGGTCCAGAATCGCTTCGAAGCCGTCCGGAAGTTGTTTTCCATGGCTTCCCCGAACTCCTCCCATGTCCGAGTTTTTGCCTCCGCGACCGCCGAAGCCGCACACCGCCTGGCCTGTCAGTACCTGTCCGCTGCCTCAGGAGTCCTATGAGCCAAAAGAACCCGATAGGACTCCTTCTTCAGCTTGACGGCATCCCTCACCGCCGGTGTCCACCAACAGGTTCTAGGATTACCGCCACGACAGGCACCAACCAGCTTGCGGCCACAGCTCCAATCAGCCGCCTCGACAATAGAGGCGCGGAACATGGTCCATTCGGACTCAATGTCCAGCACCTCCCTCGTGACATGTTCAAAGTTCTTCCGGAGGTGGGAATTGAAACTCTCTCTGACAGGAGACTCTGCAAGTGATTGATTGATTGAAACTTTTATTAGTAGATTGCACAGTGAAGTACATATTCCGTACAATTGACCACCCATTCGGTAACACCCGAATAAATGTTTCAATTTGTTTAAGTCGGGGTCCACTTAAATTGATTCATGATACAGATATATACTATTTTCATAATACAGTCATCACACAAGATAATCATCAGAGTATATACATTTTTATTTTTTTTTTATTTTTATAATGTCCTGCCCAGCTTCTCGGGCAAATCATATAGCAGATGTATATGCCCATATCGGCTGTTCAGATTTACTTTACAAAAGAGAAGTGTAGGATACTTCTCTTGTTGCCTTACTTGTATTTTGACTTTATTAAATGTATTTATATTATCATTTGGTGCAGCCGGGCCGGAGCAGGAGGGGATAGAAAGAGAGAAAAAGGAAGACAGAGGGGGGAATTGTGGGGACAAGAGGGGGATTAGACAGAGAGACAAAAACAACAACAACAACAACAACAACAACAGAGCAACATCAGCAAATACGACATGTACAAATATGATGGTAAAAGTAATAGCAAATAAGCAGTTAGCGAAAATAAAAATAAAAATACAGAAATGACAATGAGCATTATTACACTAAAAATTGAGCAATATGAATACCAATAGAAATAGTGCTATTGATAATAAACAATACCAGTACTTTACCTTTATTATCAACAATACAATTGTTCAAATGCAACAATACATATACGTAATGATAACTTGAGATACGAAAGAATGCAGAAAAATGGAGGGGAAGAAAGAGAAGCAACCTTAACCTTGTAGATTGTTATAGTAACAATAGGTTAAGCTTTGTCAGTGTGCCATGTGTTATACCCAGTTTACCCTAGGGCAACAACGTTAATATATGTTTGATGAAACGTGATTATGTGCATGAGTGTATGTGTGCATATGTACTTGTATATGTACAGTATGTGTATGTGTGCTTGTACAGTGAATGTATATGTACAGTATGTGTATATGTGTGTACAGCGAATGTATATGTACAGTATGTGTATACAGTATGTGTGTTTGAACAGTGAATGTATATGTACAGTATGTGTAAATGTGTGTTTGTACAGTGAATGTATATGTACAGTATATGTATGTGTGTGTTTGTACAGTGAATGTATGTGTAGTATGTGTATGTGTGTGTTTGTACAGTGAATGTATATGTACAGTATGTGTATATGTATGTTTTTACAGTGAATGTATATGTACAGTATGTGTATACAGTATGTTTGTATAATGAAATGTGCGTGTGGATGTACGAACTTTGAGTGTGTAAATATGTACTGTATTTATTTGTATATGTATGTGGGAGCGTAGGTACCTATGTATGTCTGTATGTATGTGTGTGAGTATATGTGAATTTGCATGTACAATACATTTGACTCCCAGTGTGTGCGGGAGCCAGAGTACGGCCCCAGCCTCCCCGAGAACCCATCCCACAAACAGTAGGTGTGGTGCCCAGGGAACCAGGGGCCACTGCCCCCACGCAGCCAAGCCGGACAGCGACAGGAACCCCAGAGCCTGGCCCACCGTGCCGCCCACAAGGGCCAGCAGCAGGCCGCAGACAGACGCACCCGGCAGAGGACAAGGCACGAGAAAAACAGGGGGAAGCCAGACCCCAAGCCAGCGAGAGACCACACCCCACACGGACAGAAAGGCGGGACGCCCCGCCCGAGGGGCCCGGAGACCCCCCGCAACCGGACGGGAAGACCGCCCCCGCCCCATCGGCAACAGGGCCCCCACGAGCCCCCCCCCCCCCCCCCCCCACCCCCGGAGAGCGCGGCGAGGCCAGCCCACGGCCACCCCACCCAAGCCGGCCGCCACAGGACCACCCAGCACGGGGCCACAGGAACCACCCACCCCACCCGCAGGGACCCCAACGATGGAGATGGAACAACCAGCAACCGCCCCGCCGAGTCCCCCCCCCTGAGGTAGGGGAATAAATAAATAAAATAAATAAATACATAATAATAATGATAATAATATTAATAAAATATATTTTAAAAAAAAAGGGGGGAAAAAAATAAATAAATAAATAATTAAATCTATTTATAAAAAAAAAAAAATAATAAATAAATAAAAAAATAATTAAAAGAAGATCACAGACATGCTGACACACAAGGTCGCTACCCCAACAACTGGCCGACTCGCAGCACCTCGGAATACCCTGCAGCACCAAGCCACCACAGTAGACGCAGGGACCAGACCCAGCAGGCCCCAACCAAGACGGGCACCCGGAAGGGATGGACGGCGGGACCCAGGAGCTCCAGACACGCAGTCCGGATGCAGTAGCCTGAGGCGCCGACCCCCACCCGACAGGCAGGCCCAGAACGTACCCCCAGAAATATACATACATATATATATATACATACACATAAACATACACATGTACACATACACACACATACACATGCATACACATACACATATATATACATACATACATACATACATACATACACATACATATACACAGTTTGTCAGCCCCGACAACCACCACGCGCGCGCTGCCACCAGTCACAACATCAGCCACCCCCCTGCACCAGACCCAGCAGCCACGGGCGCCCACACCACAAACAAACGGCAGCAGAAACAGCAGCCACAACACCCACAGACAGCCAGCACCACCCAATCAAATCAAAGCGATCAAAAAAAAAACCGTGACCGGCAACCACACGCCAACAGGATCACAGATACCAGCCAGCGCCAGCCCGCCAGCAAGCCCAAACGCCAACACGCAAACAAGAGACACCAACACCCCCCCCCCCCCCCCCCCCCGCCAAAAGACCCCACCACCCCAACCCAAACCCGCACAAACACACCACCGCCCAAACAACCGAGACACAGTATCCAGACCAGACACGGGCGCCGCGCCGCCACCACATCAAGTCGCCAACAGAGACCCCACAGCGCAAGGTCGGGCCACACGGGCACGGACCCCACCCAACAGGAAGCGAGACCCGCGCGACGCCACACACAAATAAATAATAAGATTAAACAAAAATAACAATAATTAAAAAAAATAATAATAAAAAAAAAAAATAATAATAATAATAATAAAATGAAAAACAAATTAAATTAAAAATAACAAATACAAATAATTAAATAAAATAAAGTAAGTAAATAATAAAAATTATTTTTAAAAAAATAAAATAAAATAAAAATAAATAAATATATATATATACATATATACATACACATACATACATATACACATACACATACATACATACACACATACTGAGTATATACATTTAATTATTTACATGATTTACAATCCGGGGTGTGGGATATGGAAGGGGGGGTTATGTTTGGTTGGTATCAACACTTCAGTCATCAACAATTGCATCATCAGAGAAATGGACATTGGAACAGTGTAGGACTGACTTGGTAGGAAGTAGTGGACACAGAGAGAGAGAGATCAGAAAGTATAAGAAAAAGTGTCTACATTTGATTATTTATATTTGATCATTTACAATCCAAAGAGGTATGATGAGGAAGGGAGGGTGTTAGTTTAGGGTTGAAGTTGCCTGGAGGTGTTCTTTTAGTGCGGTTTTGAAGGAGGATAGAGATGCCCTTTCTTTTACACCTGTTGGGAGTGCATTCCACATTGATGTGGAATAGAAAGACAATGAGTTAAGACCTTTGTTAGATCGGAATCTGGGTTTAACGTGGTTAGTGGAGCTCCCTCTGGTGTTGTGGTAATGGCGGCCATTTACGTTAAGGAAGTAGTTTGATATGATGATATGATAATATCAATAGTGATATTTGTATTGGTATTTGTATTGCTCCATTTGTAGGGCAATAATGTTCAATGCCATTTCTGTGTTATTATCATTTACTTCACTAACTGCTTCTTTGCTATCACTTTTACCATCATATTTGTACATATCGTATTTGCTGATGTTGTTCTGTTGTTGTTGTTGTTGTTGTCCCTCTGTCTTATCCCCATCTTGTCCCCACAATTTCCCCTTCTGTTTTCCTTTTTTTTCTTCAATCTATCCCTTCCTGCCCCGGTCCGGCTGCACCAAAAATGTATATAAATCCATTTAATAAAGTCAGATACAAATAAGGCAACAAGAGAAGTATCCGACACTTCTCTTTAGTAAAGTAAATATGTACAGCCGATATGGACAACATCAACAATATGATTTGCCTGAGTGGCTGGACAGGGAAAAAAAAGCCAGCATGTTTCCCGGTTCAGGAAATTCCCTGATTACTCGCAATTACCAGGAATTTCCCCCCATTGAAAATGAACGGGCAATATACAAACCTCTCCATATCCCACCTTACTCAACCGATTCGAACTGTTCCAACATCCACACACCTCTGACATTCAAAAATTTCAGTTCTGCTGAATTCTGCAATTCCAATTGGAATTGCAAATTCTATTCGGATTCACTTTGTTTCCTATGGGATTCGGTAACAGATTACAAAAGAAAACTGAGGTACCAACATATTTAAAATGGGTATAGTGAAGAATAACAAAGCAGCCTGTAGAAAACAAACAAAAAAACAGCCATCTTTCTGATTTGCCGGACTTAATTGTGATCGATTTCCATACCTGCAGTCTGTTCTCCAAAAATGAATCAATAACACCAGTGACAAATATTTGACATCAATAAGACTTTTTTCCAAAATTGTATTCACTTTATCTTCGATCAGAATACAATAGATAATGATTAAAGCAACACTGAAAACGCATATGATCACCTCATGGATCATCCCATTCTGCTGCCACTCCCTAAACTATGCACGGCAACAAGGTAGACAAGTGGAATACTGATGAGCAAATTCAAAAGGGTGCAAATGAACCAGCTGAAGGACACTTTGCATATCTGTCTGTGGGTGACTGACTTTCTTCTTAAATGCATCGCACTGTTCTGCATGGATTAACTGCCATGGATATACCAACATGATTGTAAGAGCACGACAACATGCTTTGATCGGGCATGCAATTATTTAAACAAGTAAAATAAGACGCGTTCCTTTTGAGTTCCTTTTTGTTAGAAAATCAATTTCGGAATATTAACAATAGAATCAGCTGAACTCAAATTATGACAGGAAGTGAGACAAAATTAAAAGAAAAACATGAATTTCGACACATTGCAGATTGTTACAAGAAGTAGGATGTTTTTTAAAGACATGATTACGATTCATGATATTTACAAAAAAAAATCAAATTATCCCTCTACTTTCGGCAAACATCTGCAATTTTAAGAATGTTTTAATTTCTGGGAAAATGTCTTAATATCAGTTCAATATTCTTTATTAATAAACTGCTTTTTCAAATATATATATATATATATATATATATATATATATATATATATATATATATATATATATATATATATATATATATATATATATATATATATATATATATATATATATATATATATATATATATATATATATATATATATATAAATGTGTGTGTGTGTGTGTGTGTGTGTGTGTGTCTGTGTGTGTGTGTGTGAGTATATTATATATATTTTTTCTCATTTATATAACTTCAGACCACAGTAGTTCATGCCAAGGGCTATAAAAAATACAGCTAAAAACATTGTAACAATTATTCCATTAGGCTACAATACCAAAGCTTTTTTAAGGTTGTAAATATGACAGTTGAGTTCAGTGTTATAAATATTAATATTTTGACTTAAGCCATACTTTTCCCCTGAGAATATATATCTGTCACATCGCGGTGAGAGATGTCTTGTCTTGGTTTTTTCTGTCTTGTGATTTGCATGTTTTAGTTTGAAAAGTAACTCTCCTCTCATTTTAGGTCACTTGCCCTTCCTTTTGTGTCATCAGTCTGACGTCATCCCGGTTCCCTGATTGTTTCCACCTGTTCCCTATTACCCTCATGTCTCTTATAAGCCCACTCCTCCCTTTGTTCTGTGCCAGATTGTCTCGTTTATTTGTGCTCTCTAGCATCCATGTCCATGTCCATGCCTTGCCTTACCTTGCCTCGTCTCGTGCTTATGTTCCTTGATCCTGAATCCCTTCGTTGCTATTTTGAGTTTTCCTTTCTTCCTCCTCAGCAGAGTGATTTTTTTGTTATTTAGTTGATTCAGCCGAAGTGGTGAGTTATCAGTTATTTTTCATTCTTTCCTCAAAATTTTGAGTGACAATTTTTGTTAAACTTTATTAGATTAGATAGTGTAGAATTTTTCATAGCTGTTGTTTCTTCCTCCTGTTGGAGCGTTTTTTGTTAATACATTTTATAGCATATACGGCGCCAATTATAGTTCGTCTTTGCTTTTGTGTTTTCCTCCGTTCGGAGTGATTTTCGGTTGTTCCTATTTTTTGGAACCTTTTTCGCCGATTAGGTTTTTGGTTAAGATAGATATTGTATTCCTTGACTTTGGAGGTGAAAGGAAGCTGTCAAAATAAAAGCCTGTCAAAGTTCCCTACTCTGCATCTGAGTCCTATCCTTTTTACCAAGCCTGACATATCTGTGTAAATGATGTAATTTATCTTTTTCTTAATGCTAACCACACAAATTGCTAGCACACAAATACTGTGCACTTGTTGAAATTAACACTTTCCCATCATATTTTGCTAACTATTATATAATTATTATGATATGTCATAAGGTAACTGTAGTGTAAAAAACTGTAGTTTTAAAGTCACACGCACACACACACACACACACACACACACACACACACACACACACACACACACACACACACACACACACACACACACACACACACACACACACACACACGCACGCACGCCTCATGTATTAAGCTTGCAAACCACAAAAACCTGCCGTAAGCCCTTTTTCATGGCAAAGATGAGACGTATCAAGACTGAACTGGTCGTGTAAATGTGCACTGGCTCACGCCAACTTCCTGCTTCACATGCGCACATTTGTACAGGTCGTGGATACTTTGTGCAACACACCGAGGAGGTCGTTTGGACTTTTCCAACATTTGATTTCAACAATGTAAAAAATCAAGGCGAAGACACAAAATGCACTGTTTTGCCAAAGCATTTAATGCTTCATATTCCTATTGATATTTGTGAGGACGTCTATTAATTTATGTAGGTGATCATTTTGCCACCTATTGCTGTCACAATGTGTTCCTGTGACTCCAGCAGCAGTTTGGCCATGTCGGGCCAACAGCAACTGCCGGTGGTTCGGGCACAAGAGACCCGGTAGGAATGTTCCTACTTCCTAGCTCTCCTGGGTTGTGATAATAAATTGAGTAATCAAACAAGAGTCGGCGTCTTTGGTATCCTTTTTGATATGCAAGCATGTTTAAATTTAAAAAAGGGAAAGAACACCTTTGTTGTAAGGTGCACAAACTATATCTATATCGGAGGTAATCAGAATCACTCAATCTTGTAAGGTTTTACGTATCAAACCAATGGATGGTCGTCCGTCGGAAGGAAGGGGACACCCACCTAGCCAGTTGCGGTGACTATATTTTCAAACGTTAGTTTGTTTTCGCGATGTACACCCATCTTCTTCACCTTCTTCCTGATGCCCAACCATTTCTTTTTTCTTTCAGCCTGTGTGGGTTTTCAACCCACGGTCGTGCGCTTGAAACTCGAGAAAGAAGCACCTCCTACTGACTAGAGATTGGGCAGAGCGTGCAGAGCTCAAGTATTTGGCTACTTCCAATACGATTTGTGCATCTATAAGGGGGCGGGGTCTAAGCGTGCCCAGCCATGCAAACGCTTACGGTCAATTTCAAGTTGATTGTAATGTAAAAAAAAGAAATGTGCTTGGATTTGTGCGTACGCATACTTTAATACATCTGACTTTTTTCTATTTTTAGTAGAAAATCTGTCACAGTGCAAGCGCATGCCGCCGCGCATCCTCAGTGCGCGCCGCTACGCATCCTCAGTGCGCGCCGCTAAGCGCGTGCCTCTCATGCACGGCTGTCTTCAATCTGAAATCTACACACCTGATGCTGATGAGGCTCTACGTTTCTTAACCCAGCGCAACCTGCGTTCCAGGGCCAGAACGTAGCCCCCTGTATGGTACAGTAAGCCTACAAGACTCTAGCTCTCTTCCTATGTGCACTCTCACTCTCTCTCTCTGTTTCTCCTCCTCTGTGCTCATCGTCTTGTGTCCTGTGTTGTCATCCCGCAGCGTTCCTCCGTTTCCTGGTTTCGAGCTGAGTGTTTCGTCTCCCCGAATTCCCTCTGGTTCCCTGGCTGCCTTCCTGGATCTCGACCTCTCGCCTGGACCTTGACGCCTCGCTCCTACCTTTGACCTCTCCCCTGCCTACGCACCTCCGAGCTTGCCTTGCCATCACTGGACTTCCGCATCTTGCTGAACACACACCTTCAGCAACTCCTGGTAACACTCAGTTAAACACAACACATAGTCACACCATACGTATCTTGATTAGTCACACACTTCATTTATATATTTTAATAAATACGCCTAGAGCTAAACGACGTCCCTGCCTCTGTGCCATCTTCTTCTCCCACTGTATCGTAACAAAATCCATGCAACTCCTATTACATTAGGCCCCTGTGAGGTATTCGCGAGCGGCAACACTCCACAATCTCATCAAGATAAGCAGCTAAAAATATGGTCCATAAAACGACTGATAAAAAAATCTTCTGACTTTGTCTTAAATGAATTCACGATAAGCGTTCAGTAAGTTGGAGTGCAACTAAATGTTTGATCTGACCTCGCAATTAGCCAAAAATGCACATAAAACACGGGGGTTTGTCCACGCTAATTGGAATTTACTGACAGACCCTTTCATTATTCTTCACTTCAGATTTCTGAAATCCTTTACAGATTTACTTTTTTTTTTTCAAGTACAAATAAAAGTCTAAGCTAGAGCTTTTATGATATCAAGATCCATCTTGTGTATTTGCATTCATTATTTTTTCAAGACAGTTTATTTGCTCTCTGTTGTTGAAGGACACAAGCTAATGCAAGAAGACACAAGCACAGCAACCTGCTAAACAAGAGCGGACATAAAGGCCGACTGAAGAAGAGGTGAGGTTAACTCTCACCTCTGCTGGTGAAAAAGCAACAAGAAAAAGTCAGACAGATGGAAAGTGACATGGAGTTTGTAGAATGTTGTTTCTGCTACTGAAACTATGCAGTTTGCTTGTATAAACCTTTGTACACAATCATGTTTATGTATTTTAATGTCGTATTATTTTGCTCCTTCATAACCAACGAGACTGCTTTGTGTGAAGTTTCTACCACAGCCTAAAATCATGCAAGCTGGACCTATTGTTTCTTTGTGCCATATTTTAATGGCATTTGTATATCTTATTTCACGTTGTTTCTTATTATAAAAGCAGGTTTCCGCCAATAAAAAAAAAAAAAAAAATATGAAAAAGAAACTGTGCTTGCGGACAATCATGGCCTACTCATAGTTACCGTTAATGTCCAGGCTATAAGTGCACCGAAATATAAGCCGCACCCATTTCTGGACAAATTTTATTTTGTACAAATATTGGCAGCACACATCTATACACCGCATTTATACAGGCACTTGTGTTCATTCACAAATTCAGCAAGAGACAGTGCCTGTAACACGACACACAGTAGTCTATCGGAAAAGTTGTTGAGCGCTGTCTGCGTCCTTCTTCTCCTTCGGCGCGCGGAGCTCATTATTGGTGGTAGTTTTCTTTCCCTGTAGAGATTGTTTCTTTTTTGATGGCCGGGTCAGGAGCCTTTTTTAGCCATGCTTTCTCCATGATGAGGGTGAGTCTATAACACGCTAAATGGCCGGCTGCATGATTGTGTGAGTGGGTTTGAATTTACGTGTGTACAGTTTAATTGGTCCACCATAACCCCTTCGCCAATTTCATTGATCTATGGGTTATGGGTATGGGTTATACTTGTATAGAGCTTTTCTACCTTCAAGGTACTCAAAGCGCTTTGACACTAGTTCCACATTCACCCATTCACACACACATTCACACACTGATGGCAGGAGCTGCCATGCAAGGCACTAACCACGAACCATCAGGAGCAAGGGTGAAGTGTCTTGCTCAAGGACACAACGGATGTGACTAGGTTGGTAGAAGCTGGGGATCGAACCAGGAACCCTTAGGTTGCTGGCACGGCCACTCTCCCAACCACACCACACCGTCCCCTAATCTAATGCGACAACGCTGATTTTATTGGCAGCATGTGAAGTTCTAAACCCAGAATAATCTTTAAATTAGCAGCAGAATTGTATAAAGTGCAGGGTTCAAAGCGTGGGAAAAAAGTGGAGGCTTATAGTCCGGAAATTACGGTAGTTTGTTTAGAATTGCAGAGCCATGTTTGCCATGATTTTCCCAGCATGGTGACGAAGACTGCAGTGAAAAAGACGGAACCATTGCAGCACATGCACAGTTTGTATCTCATTACTTCAACTTTGTATCTCATTAACTTGGGGATTTTTTTTTCTTTCAGTAGCAGAAACAATCTTCCATATTTCACCTTCTTCACCCCCAGTTGTTGGTTGGAATGCTAACTGAATTCAGGTCTCATGAGGTATGCTTACGTCTTATGGTAAGCATGGACCTCATTTTATCGGGCGGACATGTCCCCTGCAGCACGTTCTAACTTCCAAAAATTATGTTTCGCTATCAAATGGAAACAAGTCAAACACTTGCGCTGGGTGGAAAATGGCAAATTTCCTCCAGGTTTAATGACACCAAGTCCGACGGCTGGTCACACTCTGGAACATACCTATCAACCCTCCCTTTTTCCCCTAGAAACTCAACATATTTTTTGTTCTTTCTCTGGGGCCTCACTATTTTTTTTTTTCCATATTTAACCCATATTTTAACTTTCACAAAAAAAAACCCAACTGCTGCAACATCAGAGTTTCGACGTAACACATTCTGTAGCAGGTAAAGTCAGGCCTTCAAAGTAAAAGAACCCTTATAATATCACCACAAAAGTAGGTAGTCGATTCTTTCCACCAGCACTTGGAAATTCCCCTCATATATTCCCTCATTTCCTCGAAAATGTCCATTATGTGAGTCGTCGTCACGTCATGACATTGCTGGTTTACGAGCAGACGAGCATGTTCGGCAGCACACTATCACGGGGTACTTACAAGCAGACACAGTGTGTAGACAGAAAAGGGAGAATGGACGCATTTTGGCTTAAAAACTAGCGATAGAGGTGAAGTTATAACACTGAAACACCCACCGGAAGAGGTGTTTTAAGACATGGCTAGCTAGCTAGCGGCGAACATCTATTTGCAGTCCGCAGTGTTTTAGCTACTTCTAAATCACTAATCCTCACCTCCATGGGGAAAAATAAAGTAAGTTTCTTACAACTATCATCCCTGCAGGACGAGGAATAGCTAAACATGCTTCACTACACACCGTAGCTCACCGCCGTCAAAATGTAAACACACGCCATTGGTGGATCTACACATAACATCCACTGTGATGATACCAAGTACAGGAGCGTATCTAGTCGATACTACTATGATTATAATAATAATAATAATAATGGATTACATTTTTTTATCACTCTTTTCTAGTCAATATTTTTTGGCATCACATCTTGTTTCGTTTTTTGAAAATTCATATTATGGAAATATGTCACTTGACACATGAGAACTTTGAATATGACCAATGTATGAATCCTGTAACGACTTGGTTTTGGATTGATACCCAAATTTGTTGTATCATCCAAAACTAATGTAAAGCATCCAAACAACAGAAGAATAAATGACTATTACATTTTAACAGAAGTGTAGATAGAACATGTTAAAATAGATAGTAAGCAGATATTAACAGTAAATGAACAAGTAGATTAATAATACATTTTCTACTATTTTAGGACAAACTTGCAATAAGAAACATATGTTTAATGTACCGTAAGATTTTTTTGTTAAAATAAAGCCAATAATGAAATTTTTGTGGTCCCCTTTATTTAGAAAAGTATCGAAAAGTACCGAAAAGTATCAAAATAATATTGGTATTGGGACAACACTACACTCTACCATAGTGAAGCAGAATGAGTCTAATGCCAGGCAAGAATGGTAAAATATCTAAACGGCGGACATTCAGCCATGAAAATGTAGAAAAGCCGCTGTCGCTGCGTTTGACTGATTGGAAGCTGGAAGGAGATACTGTAGAAGTCCACTCTCCAAGGAAAATATGTACATTATTATCACATTACGTCATAAAACTACTGTTGTCCTTAGTACTACATTTTATTGTATTGCTTTTATACAATACTTCTTATTTAAAAGTAAGTTTTTCTTTCAAAAGCTCATGTTAAAGCACCAACCCAATTAATTTTAATGTGAGATGTTGAGTTAAGATACAAGTATTTTGAGTTAAGAGCTCCGTCAAATTAATTTGCATCTGTCATATTTATATATAGGGGCGGTATAGCTCGGTTGGTAGAGTGGCCATGCCAGCAACTTGAGGGTTCCAGGTTCGATCCCCGCTTCCGCCATCCTAGTCACTGCCGTTGTGTCCTTGGGCAAGACACTTTACCCACCTGCTCCCAGTGCCACCCACACCTGTTTAAATGTAACTTAGATATTGGGTTTCACTCTGTTAAAGCGCTTTGAGTCACTAGAGAAAAAGCGCTATATAAATATAATTCACACACTTCACTTCACTATACTACAAGATACTCGAGACATAAGCCTGCTGTGATAGGAAATGTACACATCCTTGTGTTGACACCTCTCTCACATTTTACAATAATTTACCACAGTACCCATTTGCATTAAGTTGACTTTTTTCAGGTCGAGGCCAGTTTGTGTTGGCCTGGAGACCAGCCAGTAATTCACTCCCATGCCATTATGTCAGAGTTTATCGGCAGCGGCTCAGTGATTTTTTCATGAGTGGCAGGTAAAGCTATGAAAGGAGACACAGTTAAACCATTTCTGCGATTTATTGTTTATCGGCGTGCAGCATTTTCCAGCCAATGCTGATCAGCAGGAATAGTATGCTGATGTGTACCATCTTTTTTTTTTTTACATGTGTCAGACGCTTCCAAAAGAGCTTGAGTGCCGTGAAATAAATATTTGTCAACTTGATAAGCGACTGTCAAGAACCTGCAGATCCACATCACTTACACAGAAGCCTACATATCAACACAAGCAAGTTCTAGCAGGTTTTGTGTCTGATTATTCTTTTTTTCAATCTTCACACTCTGGTGCCGAACAGGCATGCACGTGAAAAAATCCACAGCACATTACATGTCTGCGTTTTAATTGTGTCAACTGTGATATATTGAAAATCTATTAGAACAGTGGTTCTTAAACTTTATTCCATACTTGCCAACCTTGAGACCTCCGATATCGGGAGGTGTGTGGGGGGGTGGGGCGGCGTGGTCTGGGGTGGGGGGCGTGGTTGGGGCGTGGTTAAGGACGTGGTTAAGATGAGAGTATATTTACAGCTAGAATTCACCAACTCAAGTATTTCATATATATCCATATATGAAATACTTGACTTTCAGTGAATTCTAGCTATATATATATATATATATATATATATATATATATATATATATATATATATATATATATATATATATATATATATATATATATATATATATATATATATATATATATTATTATACATATCATCCATTTTCTACCGCTTATCCCTTTTGGGGTCGCGGGGGGTGCTGGAGCCTATCTCAGCTACAATCGGGCGGAAGGCGGGGTACACCCTGGACAAGTCGCCACCTCATCGCAGGGCCAGCACAGATAGACAGACAACATTCACACTCACATTCACACACTAGGGCCAATTTTTAGTGTTGCCAATCAACCTATCCCCAGGTGCATGTCTTTGGAAGTGGGAGGAAGCCGGAGTACCCGGAGGGAACCCACGCAGTTTTTTTAATTGATTGAGACTTTTATTAGTAGGTTGCACAGTGAAGTACATATTCTGTACAATTGACCACTAAATGGTAACACCCGAATACGTTTTTCAACTTGTTTAAGTCGGGGTCCACTTAAATTGATTCATGATACAGATATATACTATCATATATACTATCATCATAATACAGTCATCACACAAGATAATCACATTGAATTATTTACATTATTTACAATCAGGGGTGTGGAGGGGGGGATATGGACATCAAGTAGTGGTCATAGAGAGAGAGAGAGAGAGAGAGAGAGAGAGAGAGAGAGAGAGAGAGAGAGAGAGAGAGAGAGAGAGAGAGAGAGAGAGATCAGAAGGCATAAGAAAAAGAAAAAGTATCTGCATTTGATTGTTACATTTGATTATTAGCAATCCGGGGAGGGTGTTAGTTTAAGGTTGTAGCTGCCTGGAGGTGAACTTTTATTGCGGTTTTGAAGGAGGATAGAGATGCCCTTTCTTTTATACCTGTTGGGAGCGCATTCCACATTGATGTGGCATAGAAAGAGAATGAGTTAAGACCTTTGTTAGTTTGGAATCTGGGTTTAACGTGGTTAGTGGAGCACCCCCTGGTGTTGTGGTTATGGCGGTCATTCACATTAAGGAAGTAGTTTGACATGTACTTCCGTATCAGGGAGGTGTAGCGGATTTTATAGACTAGGCTCAGTGCAAGTTGTTTAACTCTGTCCTCCACCTTGAGCCAGCCCACTTTAGAGAAGTGGGTAGGAGTGAGGTGGGATCTGGGGTGGAGGTCTAGAAGTAACCTGACTAGCTTGTTCTGAGATGTTTGGAGTTTAGATTTGAGGGTTTTGGAGGTGCTAGGGTACCAGGAGGTGCATGCGTAATCGAAAAAGGGTTGAACGAGAGTTCCCGCCAGAATCCTCAAGGTGCTTTTGTTGACCAGAGAGGAAATTCTGTAGAGACATCTCGTTCGTTGGTTAACCTTTTTGATTACCTTGGTTGCCATTTTATCACAGGAAAGGTTAGCCTCTAGAATGGAACATAGGTTGGTGACCTCATCTTTCCTGGTGATGACAATGTCACCTACTTTTATGGTGAAGTCATTGACTTTCTTAAGTTTGATGTGGGACCCAAACAGGATGGATTCTGTTTTACCCAAGTGTATGGATAGCTTGTTGTCAGCGAGCCAGGTGCAAGTTCTACAGAGCTCAGCACTGAGGATTTTCTCCACCTGTGACTTTTCCTTGCCGGATACCAGCAAGGCAGAGTCATCCGCAAACAAAAACAATTCACAGTCGCATGCCGATGACATGTCGTTTATGTATATTAGGAACAGTAAAGGTCCCAATATACTGCCTTGGGGGACTCCACAGCTCACCGAGAGGGGGGGGGGGACACGGTGCCGTTCACCTCTACCACCTGCTCCCTCCCCTCCAAGTAAGATTGCATCCAGCTCCATGAGGTTTTGTTAAATCCGATTGCTCTGAGCTTATCCAACAGTATAGCGTGGTTAACGGTGTCAAAGGCCTTCTGAAGGTCCAGCATGACCATGCCGCAGTATTTGCCCGCGTCCACCTCATGTTTGATGTGGTCGGTCAGATAGAGAAGGCATGTGTCAGTGGAGTGGTTAGTTCTGGAATTTGTAGATGAGTTTATTAGTGGCAAGGTAACTATCGACCTGTTCATAAACTATTTTCTCCATTACTTTCGAAATGGAGATGAGAATAGAAACAGGTCGGTAGTTGCCAGGTTCCAATTTGCTTCCTTTTTTAAAGAGGGGAGTTACTCTTGCTATCTTAAAATCTTTTGGTACTTGGCCTTGTGTAATTGATAGGTTTATTATGTGCGTGATGATCGGGGCAATGATGGAGGCAGAGTCCCTGAGGAATCTGGAGGGAATATTATCAAGGCCGGTGGCCTTGTTAGGGTGGAGCGCGCTCAATTTTTTAAACACCTCATCAGCTGTGACCATTTCTAATTTGAAATCATCGTTGGATACTCCTAGCTTTCTGTAGAAGGCTTTAATGTGTTCTACACCAAAGCGACCAGAGTGGTGGGACAGCTTGTTGACAAGAGTTGCGGCTATGCTGGTGAAAAAGATGTTAAGTCTGCTAGCTACCTCCATTTTGTCTGTAATGAGGGAGTCACCCTCCTTGATGCTGATGTTGGTGAGTCTTGTTTTAAGTTTCTGGCTGCAACCAGGTAGCTGGTTGTTGAGAATTTTCCAGAGCTCACGTGGCTTATTTGTGTTTTCCTCTATTTTGTCGTTAATGTAATTTTTTTTAAGGATTTAGTCAGGTTGGTTGACTTATTTCTTAATTTATTGCATTGCTTTTTGAGAGTTGAAAGGAGTAATTTGAGGTTGATATTATTGGGTTGTTTATCTACTTCTGTTTTACATTTTTGGTATTCAGAGTATTTCCTGTCTCTGTCTTTTATGGCAGCTAATAGGTCCGGATTCATCCATGGTTCCGAGCGGGCTTTGATCCTGACTGTTTTCACGGGAGCCATGTCATTTAGTATCTTTAGTAATTTGAGGTTGATATTATTGGGTTGTTTATCTACTTCTGTTTTACATTTTTGGTATTCAGAGTATTTCCTGTCTCTGTCTTTTATGGCAGCTAATAGGTCCGGATTCATCCATGGTTCCGAGCGGGCTTTGATCCTGACTGTTTTCACGGGAGCCATGTCATTTAGTATCTTTAGGAACGCCGTTTTGAAGCGATCCCAAGCGACATCGACCAGGTTGCTCGCGAGCACAGGGGACCAGTCCCACTCATCTAATTTTAAATTGAAATTGTCATTGGAGTATTTTTTGAGGGATCTGGATTGGGCTGTTATGTGGCCATTGGCTTTAGGTTTAGCTATTTTACGGGTGCAGAAGGTTAGATAGTGGTCACTAAGACCACAGATCATGACCCCACTATTTTTTTATTTTAGGCCGGTCTGAAGTGAGAATGAGATCTATGGTTGATTGGGTGGAATCACACACCCTTGTGGGTAGCGCTATTAGCTGGGAAAGACCGTGCAGATTACAAAACTTGCTGAAGGATCTGAAGACAGGCGCATATTTGCGTTGAATATCTGTGTTCAGATCCCCAGTTATAATTTTCTCCATGTTGTCTGTCCCTGACAAGCATTCTTCCAAAGCCCCATAGAAATCACTCTGATTAGGGGGTCTATAAACAGTCCCTATTAGTACCGGGAGTCACGGGGAGAACATGCAAACTCCACACAGAAAGATCCCGAGCGCAGGATCGAACCTAGGACCTTCGTATAAATAAAATAAATACTTCAATTTCAGTGTTCCGGAGGCTATCCAGTAGATGGCAGCATTGTCCTGTTTAACTTTTCCGTTCATGAATGAGTATATCATTTCGGCCACCGTGTTCAATGGAGAAGTCTGTTCTACAAAATGTACAGGCAACATACATACCCCTTCGAACTGTCCTGTATGAACTGAAATTCTTGTTTCCATTCGTTTTGGAACTTGCAAGTGTATTTCTTCATCTTGCTTGTCGACGGCGTCGCCATGTCTGTAACTTCCTCGTTCTTCTGCTTCGTCTCCTTGTTGTGCGCGCAGTTGTGCACTATACTCTCTAAAAGCCGTAGATGTTATGACGTCATTGGGCAGGCAAGCTGTTTATATTGTGGGAAAGCGGACGTGAGAACAGGCTGTCCCCACTCTGGTCCGCATTGAGCTGGAGAGGGCGTGGCCTCCAGCTCCGGCTGAATACCGGGAGTTTGTCGGGAGAAAATTTCTGCCGGGAGGTTATCGGGAGAGGCGCTGAATACCGAGAGTCTCCCGGTAAAAACGGAAGGGTTGGCAAGCATGCTTTATTCACCAAGTACCACCTCAGAAAACACTTGGTTCTCCATGTAGCATGTTAAGATTGTATATATCTGCGCTCTTTATCTGCGCTCTTACTCTGTGTGTTTATTGTAGAGGTTGGAAGTTGTAGCGCATGTTCTCCACTTGGGGCGCTCTGGTGCTGTGTAGTGTTTAACACCGCAGCAGTTGTGTGTTCAACAGAAGAAGAAGAAAATAAAGTATCCTCGGAGAGAGGACGTTGATGATCGAACTCGAATAAAGTGTCGTTCATGTGCACGCATAAATGAACTGCATTAAGCTCAAACACCTTAACATAGCACATTAAAATACAGAAGTGTGGTAGGCCTATTCCTTAAAAACAAGGCAGTGGTTTTATTTGAGTCATATTTAAAATTTTGGCACATAACATCACACACAGTTTGAACATTAACACTTTGTTTGAATATTTAATTAAGTGATTATTTGGCGTACCACTAGATGGAGCCAGCGTCCACGCACCACAGTTTGAGAACCACTGTATTAGAACATTTTTGGAGAAATTACGTATATTTTCCTGACTTTCACTTTCACTCCTCTGCATTGTTACATGATGACTAACTAGTTTCATTTAATTTCCATGGAGTATTTATCCTGATGACTTATATTGCGTTTCTGTTGATGAGCAACACGGCCAACTCATCCTGAGGTTGATGGATTAAATTACTTTTTTTGTTTTTTTCTTCCAAGGAAATCTGGAGTAATGTCTCATTCAAACACTGGCAGCATTGTGAAGGTTTTTAAATGTACACGGTGACCTTTGGATAAGGCTAAGCTCACATTTAAAGCGTTATTTAAAAAAACAACAACACAACATTGTGTTTGATGAGGCGTTTAGAACGACTGAGTCATGTTTACTCCCAGTTCCTCTGATGACAAGCCAGAAAAGTCATATTTCGATGTTACAGTACAGTTAATCGTTGTCAAATTCAAATTGACCTATTGTTTGTGAAAGTTGGAAGCTGTAAGCATGAGCTTAATTATCGATTAATTGAACCAATTGAAATTGCATGTTCTCCCTGTGTGTGCGTGGCTCTGTGTGTGTGTTTTCCTGCAACTTTCCAAAAATGGGAACTTTAGGTTAACAGGGCTTTTTGCAACATTTACACAGATGCCTAGAGGGCGGTAGCTTTCCAATGTTTTTTAAGCGTTACATCCCGCTCTCTTACGGCTTCTATGACATGATGACGTACAGTAACTACGTACGTATACGTACTGTACGTAACATGCACATTAGCTTTGGGTGTAGTTAGGTAATGATACCGATTTGGTTAGTTAGCATTAGCTGTCATTGAATGTCAGTGGCGGGCCGCGCCTTTCCCACCTTGGCCTTCAGTGACGTCCGACTTCAATGATTACCTCTCAAAATACCATAATTTATGTCCCCACATGACCATTGCTGGAGAAATACTATACAGGAACACATTTACGCACTACTGAGCATTGAATCGCCACATCAA
Organism: Entelurus aequoreus; assembly: GCF_033978785.1. Classification (NCBI taxonomy): domain Eukaryota; kingdom Metazoa; phylum Chordata; class Actinopteri; order Syngnathiformes; family Syngnathidae; genus Entelurus; species Entelurus aequoreus. Next base: position 26,296,867 of record NC_084749.1, read on the forward strand.
CATTGTACAAAACGGGTTATTTTTGTGGCGCATTTAAAAATCCCAAAACCCACATCAGCAATTAAAACATATCCTATGGGGTACTGTCAAAATTAAAACTGCAAAAACCATACTAAACGTGAAAAAACAATTAAATAAAATATCTGAACTCACAATTCCATCCATCCATCCATCTTCTTCCGCTTATCCGAGGTCGGGTCGCGGGGGCAGCAGCCTAAGCAGGGAAGCCCAGACTTCCCTCTCCCCAGCCACTTCGTCCAGCTCTTCCCGGGGGATCCCGAGGCGTTCCCAGGCCAGCCGGGAGAGATAGTCTTCCCAACGTGGGTCATGACCAAAATAGCACACAAGCTTGACATATGTAATAAGTGAGCTTAATCGAACAATATTGCAGTGTAAAACAGCACATTTGTCATAATAAAAAAGTATCAGATCAGTATAGTTGCATTTTACTTACACATACAAAGGTAAAAGCGTATTAGAATGTATCCTGTAACAAGCGTATCCGCATTGTTCAACTCACTGCATGAGCTTGAGTTAAAGAATCATTGTGGCCACTGTGTTGTTAAAAACAAAACAATTTCTTACAACTTAAAAGCAGAATACGTCTATTTCAAGCGGTTAATAATAAATAGATTAGTGTTTTTTTATATACCTATACCATTTTTCTCTATTCGAGTAATTTAATTTGATCCAGCCTTCTACAGAATAATAAAAGTATGTATGATGTGTGATGGTATCAGTAAAATATTGATATTAGCCAACACTCAAAGCTTCAATATCGGTATTGTTGTCATGATCTCGTATGACAATTTGGACTTTATTATTCATTTTCCTAGTTCCTGTGTTATTTCCTGTCCAGTGCTCCTAATTTTTGGTTTGCCTCCACCTGCACTCCTCTAGTCTAAGCGCTGGCTTCCTCGCCTGTCCCTGATTGGCTATCAGGACACACCTGTTCCTGGTTGCCAATCAGGATGCTTCTTATGTCCAGAGGACAGGGCTGGATCATTGTGCTTTGTACTTCAACGTGAAAAAATTAAATACAAATTAAAATAGAGGAATTGGAGAAAAAAAAACAGCTTGGGGTTAGGGGGTCTTTTTGGAGGTTCAGGGGGAGACTTTACCACTAGTCTCCCGGCGCCCGCCCGGGTGCACTTCCCCAGCCTTCGCCGGGCAATACTAGACCGGGTGGGTAGTCACCCCAGGACCACCGACGCCGGTTCCGCGCCATGCGGCTGGGGCCCGAAGACTGCCCATTTGCGCTGGCACAGCGGCTCCGGGACGTGGCAACCCGGTGGCTGCAACCCCAGGAAGCAGACAGCCACATGTTTGAACTGATACTACTCGAACAGTTCGTGGAGGCCATACCACCCAGAACAGCAGCTTGGGTCCGGTACCACCGTCCGCGGGACCTGATGGCCGCAGTGGCCCTGGCCGAGGACCACCTGGCGGTCCACCGCGAGCTGACCCCAGAGACCGGCCGAAAGGACCAAGAAGACGGTTCGCGCAGACAGAGGAGGCACCGCTGGACCCAAGACACCGCCCGGCAGAGACAACCGTGACCCGCGAGCAGGTTCCCGCTCCAGACACGGACACAACACACACACCGTACCAGCCACCAGCAAAATTAAGGGTGGGTTCTGGGGGTTATAACCTCTCCTGTACTCTTTCCTCTGTCCAGGGTACCGGCGCTGCTGAAAGGGGGCTTCCTCCACAGACGGCACCTCGAACGCCAGGGCCGGTGTGCTGGGGGTGCGGGCAGCCCGGTCACGTGAGGCGGGATTGCTCTCTGATGGAGGTGGGACAGGTGATCCGGATTGCCGGACCCCCAGCGCCCGCCCCCGATCCAGGAGAGGCGTATTGTGTCCTGGTAAGGGTACAAGGGAGTACATACCGGGCAATGGTGGATTCGGGCTGAAAACAGTCCATGATCCACCAAAACCTGGTTCGACCCGGGGCGTTCAGGCAGGCGACATGGGAGCGAATCAGTGGCGTGCAGTGAGGTTAATGTCTGGTGAGGCACTGAATCATCACAGTCAGATTTACAAACATATGAACCCTAAAGAGTATCTTATTCACCATTTGATTGGCAGCAGTTAACAGGTTATGTTAAAAAGCTCATACCAGCATTCTTCCCTGCTTGGCACTCAGCAGCAAGGGTTGTAATTGGAGGTTAAATCACCAAAACTTATTCCCGGGCGCGGCGCCGCTGCTGCCCACTGCTCCCCTCACCTCCCAGGGGGTGAACAAGGGGATGGGTCAAATGCAGAGGACAAATTTCACCACACCTAGTGTGTGTGTGACAATCATTGGTACTTTAACTTAACTTTAACATTACACTTACAAACTGTAGCACACAAAAAATCACATTTAATTAAAAAAACGTTATTATGGTCTTACCTTTGCTTATAAGTGCGGGAACAGTGGTGTTCGTGTTGGAAGAGTTGTGAATGAATGAAATATGACATCCGTGCTGCAGTCTGCAGGTGTACCTAATGTTGTGTCCCTGCGGTCGTTCGCGGCTCCTCCACCGAGAGCATTGTTGTTTTTGCACTTTTTGGCTTATTGTTAAGTGACTTTTTTTGGGTGGATTCGGTCTTGCACGTGGAGGGTTTGGGTGTGGGCTTTGGTTGGTGTGGCCGCGGCGCTCCCGTCGGGCGGTGCATTCTGCGGCGGAGGTGCTTGGCACCAGGAGGCGGGGTTATGAGACGAGCCTCACACAGTGTGTCTTCGCAGCAGTTTTATGATCGCTCAGCACAAGAAATACGTTACACACATACAGTTGTTGACAAAATACACTGGACATTATATACCTCAGCTAACTAAACTATGGAAATGTATAGTATTATTCATATAGCAATACGGTCTCACTGCACAGCAGGCCAGCAGTTAGCCGAGTCATTGTGCACAATCCATGTTGAGGCACAACGCAGTGACGTGCCTCAACTGGCTGCTGAACCGTCTCTTCTCAGTATTTGAACGGCAAATGTGAAAATAAAAATATAAATAATCTAAAACTGGTGAAGTTAAATGGAAAATAACTTTAGTATAATCACTGGATACATATAACAATTTAATTTTTTTTTTTTTCTTTTTACTTTTTTTTTTCTTTCCATGATGGCAGGTGAGGCCGTGCCTCCCCTGTCTCTAGTGACTGCACGCCACTGGAGCGAATTAAGTATATTCATGGGGATGTGCACGCGTATCCTATTGTGCCAGTGGAAATTTGGTATAAGGGACAAAAGCATAGTGTCAAGGTTGCCGTAAGCGCGCACCTTATGCATCCCATCATTTTAGGGACGAATTGGCCGGGATTTAACCATCTAGTGACACGATGTGTGGGGATGCGTTCACGGGGCGTAGGAAAGGGGTATATCCGCGCAGTTCTCAGTGGCGACGCAGGTTCATCCGATAGTGCCGATGGGGAAACGGTTCAGTGTGGATTACCGCAAGGTGAATGAAATATCACGTTTCGACACATACCCAATGCCTCGGGTCGACGAGCTCCTGGATCGGTTGGGCACTGCTTGATTTTTCACGACACTGGATTTAACCAAGGGCTATTGGCAGATTCCCTTGTCACCAGAGTCCCGGAAAAAACAGACTTTTCCACTCCGGAAGGTTTATACCAATTCGTGACGCTTCCGTTTGGTTTGTTCGGTGCGCCTGCCACGTTCCAGCGCCTCATGGACCGAGTGCTGCGCCCTCACGCAGCATACGCGGCGGCCTACCTGGATGATGTCATCATCCAGAGTGGCAGCTGGGAAGAACACATGCAGCGGGTGGGAGCGGTGCTCGAGTCTCTGAGGTGGGCGGGGCTCACCGCCAACCCGGCAAAGTGCGCAGTTGGCCGGATGGAAGTACAGTATCTGGGGTACCACTTGGGAGGGGGACAGGTGCGGTCGCAGGTAGACAAGACAGCGGCGATCGCAGCCTGTCCACCCCTCAAGACAAAAAAGGAGGTGAGGCAGTTTTTGGGCCTGGCAGGCTACTACCGCCGGTTCATTCCCTGGTTTGCAGACCTGACCAGCCCACTGACTGACCTCACCCGAAAGGGGGCTCCAGATCTGGTCCAGTGAACGGAGCAGTGCCAGCGGGTGTTCGAGAAGGTAAAGAAAGCACTCTACGAGGCACTCTACGGTACTGTGCATGCTTAACTTTGCCATCCCCTTCTGTCTGCAGGCGGACGCGTCGGGCAGGGGGCTGGGGGCGGTGCTGTCCCAGCGAGTGGAGGGCGTCGACCGCCCCGTCCTGTACATCAGCCGAAAACTCTTGGACCGGGAGGTGAGGTACAGCACGGTAGAGAGGGAGTGCCTCGCCATCCTGTGGGCGGTCGGGGCCCTCCGGTACTACCTGTTGGGGCGCACCTTCAGCCTTTGCTCGGACCACAAACCTCTCCAGTGGCTCCACCGCATGAAGGATGCCATCGCGAGGATCACCCGGTGGTACCTCGCGTTGCAACCCTACAACTTCCGGGTAGTCCACAGACCGGGGGCGCATATGGCCGTAACCGACTTCCTCTCGCGGCCCTCTGCGGTGGGTGGGGGGGAGTTGGCGTGGCTGGACGGCTGCCCGGTCTGAGACTGGCAGTGGAGGCATGTGGAAGGGGCGTGGTCCATGCGTCGCCTGTGGCAGGGCATGTGCAGGAGCCGGCTGTGAAGCAGATGACAGGTGAGTGGATACCTCAGCTGGAACGAGTTATCTAATCACCTGTCTCTTTATTAGCAGCGTTGGTGACCGTGAGAGGGGAGAGCTGAAAAGCAAGAGGGAGAGCTGAAAAGCAAGAGGGAGAGGAAGAAGAGACTTTGAAATTGCAAAAAATTAAAAACTTGTAACTTGGCAACCACGCATGGCCCCAGTCTGTCAGTCCTAAAAGAACCCTGCGACACAGAGCTGTCACAGGACGTTATAAGCATGAGCATGAGAACTGGTATTTTTTCGGATGCAGTATAGTACCGTTTTTAATTCCTTAGTACAACAGTATTTTATTAGTACTGGTATACCGTACAACCCTTCTATCAATTCATTAAATTTCAATGAGTTTAACTATTTGATGATTGGATTTGTGGGTTCCCTGTATGCAAATCTACTTAATGATTCTTACAGGTGTTTTCTGCAAAAGGAAGATTGGATTTAAATAAGTTTTACAGGCAATACCCCACACTTCTACACAGTATGTTAGATATGGAACAATCAGTGAATTACACAAAATATACAGTGCTTTCTGATTTAGAAATTCCTTCACTTTGTGTAAAATAGAAATAGCTTTAGATACTTTAGCCTTAGTATCATTAATATGTGATTTCCATGACACATTTTCATCAATCCTAACACCCCAAAAAACGGATCTCCGTTGTTCCTCGAATCTCAACTCCTTCGATATATAATGAGGCATCCACACATTTCCTACTGCTACAAAAAAATCATAAATTTAGTTTTACCAGTATTCAAGGATAATCTATTTACATCAAACCATCTTTTAATTTTGATACATTTGTTTTAACCACCTCTAACACATCCTTAATATTTTGTCCTTGTCATGTCTGTGATTATGTTTTGTTTTAGTCATGTTCGGATTTGGTTTTGGACTTTTTGTGCACTTTTATTTGTCACCATAGCAACCATTAGTTTCACCTGGTTCACATTGTCATGTCACGCACCTGTTCACGGTTAGAGTCACGCACCTGTTTTCACTTATCATGTCACTATAGAAGCTTTTCTGGTTCTGTTGTTCGTCCTGGCGACATCACATTCACTCCTGCCACTCTGTTCACGCTCATGATCCATGCTGTTCTTTTTCATGTCCTGTTCTCATGCCAAGTAAGTTTTTGTTATTGTTCATAGTTTTTTGCCTTTGTGCTAGTGTTTTGTTTTCATAGTCTAGTTTTGTACTTCCGCCATTGTGCGCGCCTTTTGTTTTCATAGTCAAGTTTTTTCCTCCGCTGTGAGAGCTTTTTGTTTATCCCCTTTTTGAGCCTTTTTGAGTTAATATATTAAACATGTCCTCACCTGCACGCCACGTATGGTCCAATTCCTTTGCACCACGGGAGAACAAACCACTGCATAGACTGAGTCATGACAGTCCTCAATAAAATAGGGTTGTGTCATCCGCAAATAAAATACATTTAAACAGTTTGGAAATCATAGTAATATCATTGACATACATTAGAAACATTATTGGTTCAATGACCGATCCTTGAGGCACTCCACGACTGATATTATGTAAGGCAGACTTCCTATTGTTAACTTCCCAAACTGTTTTGTGTCCTTCAGGTAACTTTTGACCCACTCATGAGCCACTCCTCTTTTTCCATATGTATACAATTTGTCCAATAATACTTTATGATCAAGCGTATCAAAATTTTTTGAAGATCTACAAAAATACTTATTAAATATATTTTTTTATCCATTGCAGTTGAAATTTCTTCCGTCAAATCAATTATTGCTGTTGCAGTTGAGTGATTGGGACGGAACCCATATAGAATATTGCTTAAACTATCATATTTATTAATAAATGCATTTAACCTAACAGCAAACAATGTCTGTAAGATTTTTGAGAACTAGTGTGAGTAGTGATATTGGTCTGTATTCGGAGAACTCATGCTTTTTTCCATCTTTGTAAAGTGGTATTGCTTTAATAATTTTCTAATGATCTGGGAATATGCCCTCCATGAATAACAAATTACGAATTATAGTTAAATCTATGATGCTCTTTATAAATATGATGTTCATGTCTACATATTCATTTGAGGTCTTATTTGGATACTGCTGCACAATTTTTAATATTGCAAACGTGACTACTTTATATATATATTTTTATTCTAATAATATTACCTATTATTGTTTTATTATATTATCAAGTTTAACTTTTGGTATTTGTTTAGCCCATGGGTCGGCAACCCACAATGTTGAAAGAGCCTTCTTGGAACAAAAATAAAAATAGAAAATTGTCAGGAGCCGCAAAAAAATAATGTGTTATAAGAAGGCAACACATGATGAGATATAATAGCCTACTATCAAAATGACTATGTGTCGCATTCTGAGGCAAATCTTCGTTGACAGAAATGTTGAAATGTAATATTTATTCTACACATTTTCACAACATTGAAAAACATTAGTAAATCAAAGGCTACTCAGAAGGTGAGATTACTCCTGAAAATGACTGGTTTAGAATGGCCAAAGTTAAAGGACATGGCAGACTGTCTTCTTCTAATTGATTTATTACAACCTTTGCAAGCTTAGTAATGTTTGCTGTGGTCTATAAAGGCACACAAACAACTATCAGAAATGCAACTAGAAGTACATGCAGATAATGTGTCATAAGACATACAAATATAAATTGAATACACAGAGTAAAGAGCTCAAATATACCAACAAACAAGGCATAACAATGCAATATGTACATAGAGCTTGATTAGCTTGCAGTCATGCACTGACAAAATATGCCTGATTAGCATTCCAACAAGTCAATAACATCAACAAACACCTTTGTGCATTCACGCAAAGCATGAAAAGTAAAGTTTGGTGGAAGAAATGAGACAAAGAAGGAATGACATAAAACACGTCTTTCTGTGGCAACGTCGGAGAAAGTTGTACATGGAAACGAACCACGGTGAGTTCATGGATCGGCAAAATTAGTAGGTCAAAACAGCGCTAACCAAATACTCTCATCAGTGAAGCACGTTTAATATAAGCAGTGGGATTTCTAACAATTAGGAAGGTTTGTGTCATGTTTGTCCTCCTACAGAAACCATATTGAAACAAAAATGATGTATTTTACCCTAATCTTTTTCCATATTTCTTACATTTTTGAAAAAGCTCCTGAGAGCCACTAGGGCAGTGCTAAAGAGCCACATGCGGCTCAAGAGCCGCGGGTGGCCGACCTCCTGTTTAGCCAAAGTAGGGCTGATGTTAACAGAAATCGTATAAAAATTATTTGCTGTATCATTTTGTCATATACTTCTTGATTATCTTTGTTGAAATAGTTTGGGATTTTAAATTGTGCTTTTTCTTTTTTTTTTTTAGAACCCTGTTAATTATGCTCCATGTACCTTTTGTGATGTCTTTTTTTTGCCCAACAATTGACCATAGTATTGTATTTTTCTGTTTTCTCATAATCCATATCAATTTAAAAAAAATATATTTTTTATACTTCTCTTCTGAGTCTTTTGTCCTAGATTAAAAAAACAAACAGTTTATCACGTGATTTTTTTTTCTTGCTAGCACTTTTTATTTTATTTTTTTAACTTAAATATGTAGATACTGGGTTTCACTATGTAAAGCGCTTTGAGTCACTAGAGAAAAGCGCTATATAAATATAATTCACCTCACTTCACTTATAGTGTGTACTACTAGATGGCGCCTGCGTACCACTAGTGGTACACTTACCGCAGTTTGAGAATCCCTGTTCTAAACACTTTGTGCCCCATAGTACACCATGAAAATACTTCCTGTAGAACAGGGTTCAGCAACCCGTGGCTCTCGAGCTGCATGCGGCTCTCTAGTGACTCCCTGGATCATTTTTTAAAAAAGGATTGAAAATGGAAAAATATGGGGGAAAAATATTTTTTTGGTTTAGTATGTATTTTGTTTGATGACAAACATGACACACACCTTCCCAATTGTTAGAAAGCCCACTGTTTAATATGTTTTTGTGCATGCTTCACTGATGACAGTATTTGGTGAACATCGTTTTGTCCTACTAATTTCGACAGTCCTTGAACTCACCATAGTGTGGACTGTGATCCAACAGTTTGTTTATATGTAAAATCTGCCACTCCTTCTTTGTCTCATTTTGTCCACCAAAAGTTTCATGCTGTGCGTGAATGCACAAAGGTGAGCTTTGTTGATGTTATTAACCTGTTGGAGTGCTAATCAGGCATATTTGGTCAGTGCATGACTGCAAGCCAATCCATGCTAACATACTATTTAGGCTAGCTGTATGTACATATTGCATCATTATGCCTGTAGGTATATTTGAGCTCATTGAATATAATTTACTTTAATCCTCTTTGTATATAATTTAGTTTTGCATGTCTCATGACACATTTCAGATAGTTGTTTGTTTGCCATGTTGTTCCACACCACAGCAAACATCACTTAGCTTGCCAAAGATTGTAATACATCTATTAAAACAGGACAGCCTGCCGTTTCCTTTTACTTGGACACACACATCTATACCTTTGGCCATTAAAAGCCAAAAATTTCCAGGAGTTATCTCATCTTATGAGTAGCCTCTGATTTACTAATGGTTTCTAATTTTGTAAAAATGTGTAGAATACATATTTTAATTCAACATTTCTGTCAACTAAGATTTGCTTCAGCCTGCGACACAAAGTCATTTTGATAGTAGGCTATTATAGCTAATATAGACACTTGCGTCATTTGTTGCCTTCATTATAAGACTTATATACAGCTTTTAATTTTTTTGCGGCTCCAGCCAGATTTGTTTTTTGTATTTTTGGTCCAATATGGCTCTTTCCACATTTTGGGTTGCCAACCCCTGCTGGAGAAAGACACTTTGATTCTGAGCTTCATAATTTAAAGACATACAAATACTCTTCATCTATCAACATTTATCCGAGCCTGTTATATAAAAACATACCCAAACTACAATCTGCTTCAATGCTGTCCGTAGATTGCATTTGATTTCTGCTTCATTTCTCAGGTGTCAGTCAGACTTCAGGTTTGTCGGTGACCTTTCCCGGCTGTGCCGCTGGAAGGATGTAGGATGCGTAGAACGACTGCTGGGTGTCAGGCAGCTCATCCATCACGTCCACCAACGCTGCCAGAGAGAGCCGGAGCAGGTATTGAATCCCTACCAGTTAGTGCTCCCACTTGCTGAGATGCACACTGAGATGAGAGCGTGGTTCATTTTGTTGTACACAGCATGAAAAATCCCATAGTACTCCCACTGGTGACTCTAATCGGTACACCGTCACAATGTATTGAGACCCAGTATAAAATATGTGTCTAAATTGTTTCTGTCAGAAAGATCTACATGTGCTTGATCGAAATGGTCAAACATTTATGGTCAGTGTAAACATGTTTGATTTGTACTGGCATAGAAGTGCTCTGCATCATTTGGCTACATGAGGGGGAAAATAAAGCACTGCAGTCCTGCACTATAGTTAACTACCAAGGAGGCATAATGAGGATTATATCTCTAAAAGTTCCAATTCAAACATTTCAATGTTTATTTTTTCTACATGTAAAACACTACCCCGTGGTCTCCATGACATGTAATGGTGGTGCTTTGGTCCAGATTTGTATTTTACAGACCATCTTTAAGCCGCTTTCTGTATCTTCAGAATGCAGCATTTTGTGGGTGGTTTTATTTAAGTCCTCCACCAGGCCAAGGCCCCTTCGACTGCATCTTCTCCGCATCAGCCATGTTGTAATTTTTAGCACTTCCATATTGAGTTTACTGAAAGATATAAGTTAGAACTATACGCTACTTTATATTACAAATGGCAACAGCGATGGATCTTATCATGCTTGTGCATGAACAAGCCAGTTTGCAGCACAACAAGAATATGGAGAAAAAGAAGGAACCTATTGACTAGACCTTTGGGCTACAACTGAATAAAAATGGTGGATTCGCGCAAATCTCTTTGGGTAAACCCTACCATACATGGAGATATTTACTGACGAAACTGAGGCAAAATATATCAAACATGTCAAAAATTTCAAACGGCTCGTTTGGAGAAAATTTGGATGAAGGCAAGATTTCAGTGGTTTGATTTTTAATTTTGGGGGGATTCCAGATACACAAAAACAGGCACCAAAAGATAAGAAAAGTTGGGTACTTAAGGGTAGGGATTTTTACCGAATTCTGTACTTTAATAGTCAACGACTATTAGAATGAAACAGTGCCATATTTCGATACCTTTGTTGCATGTTTTCCTCGAACAAAATAACCATCAAAATGAACTACTTTGTGTAGGCTTACCTCGTGTCACACACACTACTAGTAAATAATTATTTTAAGTTATATTAATTTCATTGTGTTCAGGAAGTTCACATTGACGCAAATAATGGTAGCATACATTTTCATTTTCATCACCGTTGTTTAAACAGAAATAGCAAAACTACAACCAAGATGCACATTAAAATCAAACACCTGGTGTGTAATATGTAAAATACTTGCAGTATAAACATTGTGTAGGGCGCAACAAAAGACTAGATTCAGCTTAATGGCAAAAACGACTACTGACTAGGCAACACACTGCAGTCTATACTGCCATCTAATGTCTTGGAATTGTAACTGTATGCAAGTCTATTATATAACACTTGCAAATGAGACTCAGAATTGTAAGAAAACAATGTACAAAAACTGAACTGCACAGTTATCATAATCCGCTCCCTGTTAAATGATGAATACAAAAATGTGATTTCATTATCATAGGATATATATCATTATGTTAGAAATATAATGGCAAATTTCCACTATAGTCCCACTGCCTCTTGTGGCATACAGCTATAGTGCTTGTCCTCAAAATGTAGTGTCTGTGGGATTTAATCGCAGTCTGTGTTGAATTCAGAAGGTTTGTACAATTATTGTTTTAATGATGATCACATTGTTATTCTGTACCAAAAATATATATATTAAACCATTTCTGTCATGGTCTGGTGTTTTGTCTGGACCCCGGGATTCAGAGAAAGCAGCCAAAGGGCAGGATTTATTCAGGACAGTGCAGGAAGAACCATTGGCGTTGTTAGGCCTATTTTAGGGGGGCTCAAGCCCTCCTAAAATGTTCTTAAGCCCCCTAAATAATTTTGTGTTAAAAAAAAAAAAAAAAAAAAAAAAAAAAACTTTTTATTTTTTTTATTTTTACAAATACATGCCGACATATTCATTATAAAGTGGCCCGAATATGAGTGTAAATAAATAATCATATAACCTGTCATTATTCACTCAGTTTCCCCTCACTTCATAGCGTAAGGTAGAGAGCCCCTTTAGTGCATCGGTATCCAATCCATTCCACTTGTTCATATAGAAAGTCCCCACATCACTCAAAATCCAGTCCGCATTTTCTCTGCGACCTTGCTTGCGGTCCTTGGATTTGTTCATATAGAAAATGCCCACATCACTCAAAATCCAGTCCGCATTTTCTCTGCGAACTTCCTTGCGGTCCTGCAGGTTTACGAAGCACATTAGCACACAGCACTGCAGAACAAGAACCTTGTGTCTGCAATTGTAAATAATTTAGTTTTTAAGTTTTGTGTTTCTTGTAGAATCTATATAAAGTAAAATACATTAGCCTATTGTTAAAATAATGAAAAAAACATCATTAAATATATTTGTTTTATTGTATTGTTACATTAATAGCTGTTGTATTATTATAGGATGGCTTGTTAAACATTTCATAGGATTTTCAGAGGGTGGGAAAACCAAGACATTTAGTATAAAATGTAAAATGAATAAATACTTAAAAAGAAAAAGAAAAAAAATGGTTAAAAGCCATCGTCCCGGGGAGCATTTCATTTCGTCCCGTGCATTTTTTTTTACCGTCCCCGGGACGACGTTAATCTCAAGCCCTAGAAGTTACATTTTATTGTTTGCATTATTTGTTTCAGCATTGCACTTTGAAGATGGTCCCTCAGCTCTTTGACAGCTTTGGCTCTTTTTCAGATCAGCAGACGGACTCTAAGTCTTTCTTATTTACAGTATATATAAACCTTTCTCATCTCTATTCAGACTTCAATATATATTTAATTTCCTTAACGGCTTGCCATAATATATATATATATATATATATATATATAAATATATATTATATATAGGCCAAATTATCCCAATCCAGATATTACTTTAATTCAAGTAATTAAATAATATTTCCAGGGCTTGAATTTACAACCATTTTAGTCACATATGTGCCCAAAATGTAATCTGTGCAACTTCATAATATTTGGGAACAAACAATTAATGTATTGTGAGCTAAAGTGGTGGCATTAGCCTCTATGTTGTGAATGAATAACATAGAGGCTAATGCCATGACTTTCATTGTGTTTCAGTGTATCTTGAAGGATCATGCAAGTCAATCAATCAATCAATGTTTATTTATACAGCCCTAAATCACAAGTGTCTCAAAGGGCTGTGCAAGCCACAACGACATCCTCGGTACAGAGCCCACATACGGGCAAGGAAAACTCACCCCAGTGGGACGTCAATGTGAATGACTATGAGAAACCTTGGAGAGGACCGCATATGTGGGTAACCCCCCCCTCTGGGGGAGACCGAAAGCAATGGATGTCGAGTGGGTCTGATATAATATTGTGAAAGTCCAGTCCACAGCGGATCCAACACATCAGCGAAAGTCCAGTCCATAGTGGGGCCAGCAGGAACCATCCCGAGCGGAGACGGGTCAGCAGCGTAGAGATGTCCCCAACCGATGCACAGGCTAGCGGTCCACTCCGGGTCCCGACTCTGGACAACCAGCACTTCATCCGTGGCCACCGGACCTGTGCAACTCCCCCTCCATAAGGGAGAGGGGAGCAGAGGAGAAAAGAAAAGAAAAGAAACGGCAGATCAACTGGTCTAAAAAGGGAGTCTATTTAAAGGCTAGAGTATACAAATGAGTTTTAAGATGGGACTTAAATGCTTCTACTGAGGTAGCATCTCTAACTTTTACCGGGAGGGCATTCCATAGTATTGGAGCCCGAATAGAAAACGCTCTATAGCCCGCAGACTTTTTTTGGGCTCTGGGAATCACTAATAAGCCGGAGTTCTTTTAACACAGATTTCTTGTCGGGACATATGGTACAATACAATCAGCAAGATAGGCAGGAGCTTGACCGTGTAGTATTTTATACGTAAGTAGTAAAACCTTAAAGTCGCATCTTAAGTGCACAGGAAGCCAGTGCAGGTGAGCCAGTATAGGCGTAATATGATCAAATTTTCTTGTTTTTGTCAAAAGTCTAGCAGCCGCATTTTGTACCAACTGTAATCTTTTAATGCTAGACATAGGGAGGCCCGAAAATAAAACGTTACAGTAATCGAGAGGAGACGTAACGAACGCATGGATAATGATCTCAGCGTCGCTTGTGGACAAAATGGAACGCATTTTAGCGATATTACGGAGATGAAAGAAGGCCGTTTTAGTAACACTCTTAATGTGTGACTCAAACGAGAGAGTTGGGTCGAAGATAATACCCAGATTCTTTACCGAGTCGCCTTGTGTAATTGTTTGGTTGTCAAATGTTAAGGTGGTATTATTAAATAGATGTCGTTGTTGAGCAGGACCGATAATCAGCATTTCCGTTTTCTTAGCGTTGAGTTGCAAAAAGTTAGTGGACATCCATTGTTTAATTTCATTAAGACACGCCTCCAGCTGACTACAATCCGGCGTGTTGGTCAGCTTTAGGGGCATGTAGAGTTGGGTGTCATCAGCATAACAGTGAAAGCTAACACCGTATTTGCGTATGATGTCACCTAGCGGCAGCATGTAAATACTAAAGAGTGCAGGGCCAAGAACCGAACCCTGGGGAACGCCGCACGTTACCTTGACATAGTCCGAGATCACATTGTTATGGGAGACACACTGCATCCTGTCAATAAGATAAGAGTTAAACCAAGACAAGGCTAAATCTGACATCCCAATACGCGTTTTGATACGCTCTAATAAAATATTATGATCACCAGTATCGAAAGCGGCGCTAAGATCAAGAAGCAGCAACATAGATGGCGCTGAAACGTCATTGTTTCTTGTTGATGCTGTAAACAAAATGTCACTGTGCTAACCCATGTTTGTTGTTGTACTGAACTCGGATTGAAAATAAACTGACTGAAATAATAATAATAACAATGAATAACTTTTAAGTCTTTGTTAGCCGTTTGTGAAGTTTTGTGCTCGTGCGCTACGTTCGCTCGCATCCTCTGCATCTCCTGGGGGCTAAGCCCCCCCTGTCCTTAAAAGCTAGTGACGCCCCTGCTTTTGGCCATGGAGACAAGCTGCTGGGTCTCAGGAGTCCATTTGGAGAGACTGGAGGATATGCGGATGAAGAGACAGGGCTGCGGAGCTCGCGCTGAGCGCCTGGACGGACAAGCTTCACAGTGTCTTGGCTGAATGAGCAGGTATCAGACACCTCTGTCTCCTTGGATGTATCCTCGCTCATCCATGCAGACTGGACACTGGCCGAGAGTTAGTGGGCAGCCGAGGGTGGAGTTGACTCTCTTGGTTGCGTTGTTGGGTCTGCTCCTGTCTCTGGCCATGCTCCCCCTCACCCCAGCAGACGATGGCGTGGAACACCACCGCAGTGTATATGTTTTTTATTTTACTTTTTTTGGTTGTTGTTTTACTTTTGTAGCTGTATGTAGAAATGGCTGGTTGCATTAGCTCTGCTCTTTTAATTTCTTTAATGTCCTTTGTGTTTATGATGTTTGAGGTTTCCCTCTTACACACATGCTTATGTGTGCTATGGCTATGAGGTTTTTACCCCCCTTGGCCTCAGTCTGGACCCCCTCTCCAGGACCAGGCTCAGACTGAATTTTTTTTTTCTCACCCCCCTCCCCAGCGTTTACCTGTTTCTCACCTTTTTTTGTAAGGGGCGCCGGAAGTTGGCAGACCCGTCAGAGATCCTGTTCTGTCTCCCTGTAATGTTTGTCTGCTCTTGAATAGGATTGTGCTGACAATCTTAATTTCCCCTCTGGGATTAATAAAGTATTTCTGATTCTGAGAACAAAACTGTCATGAAATCCTTTTAGTACAAAACCAGTATAAAACATCCATCCATCCATCCATTTTCTACCGCTTATTTCCTTCGGGGTCGCGAGGTGGGGGCGCTGGAGCCTGTTTACATAAATTAAGAACATTTGAAAAAATGTTAGCATAGAGAAGGTGAACAATTAAAATTCAAGGGGTCCAATTTAGCCTGGGGCTAACCTTGTCTAGTACACTTTTTATTGTTACAGTATAATAATTTGTATTTTATTTTTTTATTTTTTGTCCTGTCCAGCTTCTCAGGCAAATCATATAGTTGATGTAGATGCCCATATCGGCTGTTCAGATTGACTTTACAAAAGAGAAGTGTAGGATACTTCTCTTGTTGCCTTATTTGTATTTGACTTTATTAAATGTATTTATATTATCATTTGATGCAGCCGGGCCGCAGCAGGAGGGGATAGAAAGAAAAAAAAAGGAAGACAGAGGGGGAAATTGTGGGTTACAGTATAATAATAACAAAGCATTGCTGTGCATTGGAGAGAGAGAGTGAGAGAGTGAGAGAGAGAGAGAGAGAGAGAGTGAGAGAGAGAGAGTGAGAGAGAGAGAGAGAGAGAGAGAGAGAGAGAGAGAGAGAGAGAGAGAGAGAGAGAGAGAGAGAGAGAGAGAGAGAGAAAGCACTATGGAGAAAGTGAAAGGGAAAGCATAAAAACATATTTGCGCCCTCACAACACACTCGCTTTCCTTGAATCGAAAATTTTTTTTCAACCTTATTTAAAATATATATATTTCGACATTTTTTTTTAATAGGAGCACCACCTGCTACCCCGCCCTCTTTCTTTGTCTTTCTATCTCAGCGCGGAAGAAGAAGAGGAGGAGAAGGAGGAAGAGAGGGGTGTAACTGTCACCTCCAGCCGCACATCGCTAGTCCTTTCCGGCAGACACGCTCCGGGCTTGTCCCCCTGCAGTAGTTACACCTTGTTGATTGAACGGCCGAACAGCACGTAAAGGAGTGCCTTTTAGGAACTCGTGAAGACGTTTTATTTTCTCACGGATTCCATCGGACTACACTTGAGATAATGTTTTTTCTGGTGCTTTCTCTCCTGGTGGCCATGACCGGAGCAGCGGGCCCGGCAACGGACAAGAGTTGCTCCGACCTGCGCCAGTTCTATACCGGGAAGGGCTTCACGCTGGCCGGCGTTCCTCAGACAGAGACCTCTGGTAAGTTGGGGGGGGGGGGGGGGGGGGTTCATAAATTATTCATGTTTGTACACTGCAAGATTTTGAAACTCACTAGATTGATGCCAATTACATCATGCATAAATATATTTTTTAACTGTCGATGACCACAAAAGACCAAAAAGACTGGTGAAAAACTCAAATTTACCTCAGTGTGGCTTTTTCTTTAACAATAATATTTGCATTATTAGCTGGAGGCAGTTTTGCAGGTGGATGTAACCATGTATTTACGTGTGATGTCAGTGTCTGTCGGTACAATCATCAACAAATACAGTAAGAAATGAACATATTTGCTTTATTTACATAATTCTACAGTATACTTTTGTGTATTTTTGATCTTTATGAATATAGCTAACACTAAAATAACTGTTTACAAAGACCATGGGTGTCAAATTCATTTTAGATCGGGGGCCACATGGAGGAAAATCTACTCCTAAGTGGGCCGGACTGGTACAATCACGGCACGATAACTTAAAAATAAAGAGAACTTCAGATTGTTTTTTTTGTTTAAAAATAGAACAAGCACATTCTAAAATTGTGCAAATTATAATTTTTTTTTTTTTTTTACACTTACATGTTGCTGTTAATACTATTCTATCTTTATTTGTTATTTATATTTTCTGAATAAATGATGTGATAATGTTCATTAGTCAACTCATTGGTGTTAATTTTCAATCTATCAAGATACAAAAAATATATCAAAATCAAATTACAGTATGTTATTCATGTAATTTGATCATTTTCCTCGACTGATGTACTAACATCATGTGGTTTATGATATCCAGTGGACACATTTAGAACAGCAGTTTCTTTCATTCAAAAATTTCAGGTTAATTTTTATACTTAGCAAACTCATCCTGCTGGCCAAATAAAACCTGTTCGCGGGCCTGATCCGGCCCTCGGGCCGTATGTTTGACACCCCTGATGTAACCCATGTATTTACGTGTGATGTCAGTGTCTGTAGGTACAATAATAAAAATATAGTAAGAAATCAACATATTTGCTTTATTTCCATATTTTTACAGTATACTTTTGTCTATTTTGATCTTTATGAATATAGCTGACACTAAAATAACTGTTTATATACACTCCCGTTCAAAAGTTTGGGGTCACCTAAACAATTTTGTGGAATAGCCTTCATTTCTAAGAACAAGAATAGACTGTCGAGTTTCAGATGAAAGTTCTCTTTTTCTGGCCATTTTGAGCGTTTAATTGACCCCACAAATGTGATGCTCCAGAAACTCAATCTGCTCAAAGGAAGGTCCGTTTTGTAGCTTCTGTAACGAGCTAAACTGTTTTCAGATGTGTGAACATGATTGCACAAGGGTTTTCTAATCATCAATTAGCCTTCTGAGCCAATGAGCAAACACATTGTACCATTAGAACACTGGAGTGATAGTTGCTGGAAATGGGCCTATGTAAATATTGCACCAAAAACCAGACATTTCCAGCTAGAATAGTCATTTACCACATTAGCAATGTATAGAGTGTATTTCTTTAAAGTTAAGACTAGTTTAAAGTTATCTTCATTGAAAAGTACAGGGCTTTTCCTTCAAAAATAAGGACATTTCAATGTGACCCCAAACTTTTGAACGGTAGTGTAGACTGTCACCTTACAAAGTTGTGCTGACAAAAAAAGGGGGGGGGGGGGGGGGGAATTGTAGAGTTGTGCTGTCAATTGATTTAAAAAAAATCTGATTAATCACACTTTTGAATTTGGTAAATCATGATTAATCACAGGTTGTTACTTGCTTCTGTACTTTGAATTAACTTTAAAAAAGGAGGCCAATATTGGCAGACATTTTTTTTTGTCACAATGTCATCCAGGAAAATTTTTAAAGATCATTTATTTGCTCAAAACTTGGTAACAATTTTATCTAAAGTCCATTCAGGGTTTATTTTGACGTGAAATGATGTGAAACAGTCGTAGTCCTTGCAATCATCTTTGCACTGACATATGTATTGACTGGATCACTGACCGTATAACAACCCATTCCATCTTTCGGGTAACCAGTCACGGTTAAGGTAAAGGAGCATTTACAGTCAAAATAAAGTGTGCGATTAATCTGCGTATATACATGATTAATGCGATAATGTTTTGTGATGAATCACATGAGTTGTCTTGTTATTTTTTACAGCCATACTTTCCTTCCCGAGCTGGTCAGATAATCAATCATGCTGAGAACTGGCTGGTTAACCTGTCAGTCATTCAGACACCACACATCAAATGTCAATGATATAGCTGGAGTTCACACATTTTGACTAAACCATGAGACTACAACACATAGGGTGTTTTTTCTTTAAGACAATCATTCGTCTTTCATCACTGTAAGATGGACAGAAGCAGCAGCCTGCGGGCAAGACGTAGACAAAAGACTTTGTTGTGCTATGTGCACACTGTGCATGATCCCGAAGGTCTTTCTAGCTACAGTATGTCTTGCGTGAGTAGAGGAGCAGGGATGGGCGATATTGCTTAAAATCTATATCATGATAAATATCGCAGCCTCCTGCAATAACAATAAATATCACTATATATTATTTGTCATATAAATGATAGTAGCATTTCAAAACGTGTTACACAGGCCCCTAATTTGGCTGCTGACGTATGCGCTAACATCTTGCATCATTTCCGGTTGCACTGTATTATTTTTTCAAAACTATTATAAATCTACAAATCTACTTGCTAATTTACTGCTAATATATTCTTACTTTCAGCTATAACGTGGTTCTATGTAGACTTCAGTTAAAATGTACTAAGGTCCTATTCTTCTGTTGTTTGCTAACTTTAATGTGACGATTTGTCAATTCATTTCTGGTTGTGTTTCCTTGTTTGATGTTTATTTCCTGTCAGCGCTCTTATTTTTGTTGCATTTCCTGCATGTCTCCCTGAGCGCTCGTTTGCCTCACCTGTCCCTGATTGGCAGCCTGGCACACCTGGTTGCAGTTGCCAATCAGGCTGCTATTTATGCCTGCCTCGCCTGTCCCTCAGTGCTTGAGGATTGATTATGTTTGAGAACCTTTGTATGCATGACTGCTTCTCCAATAAGTATATTAAAATCCTCTTCTGTTTCCTGCATCTTGGGGTCACAACCGCCGTAGCCATGCGGGTTCCCGACATTTACTTTAGTTTTGGGTGATACTACAAATTTGGGTATCGATCCACCGTACCGTACCGTACCAAATTTTCTAGATTATTGAATGTTTACATTTTTGATCACATTTACAATCGGACAAAAACACAGGATGGATAGAATGGAATAGAAAGCTTTAATGTCTTCCAACATGAGGCATGATGAAAATACAGGCAGCTGTCCTGTTAAGGTGCAATGGAAATACAAAACAAACAATATAAAACAGTTCAATATACGCCAAGAAATATGAAATCAGTCTACTAGCCAACTAGATATTTTATGAGTAGATCGTAGAGTAGATTTTATTGAACATTACATCAGATTATTTTACGCTAAATAAATAAATAAATGTACCAGAAAAGCCGCAGTGAAAAAGCAGTGATACATTTTTTTTTAAACTACCAGTATTTAAATTATTTCCTCATTCCTTCATATTACATATAATATTTTGAGCAAAATAAATTCAATAGTGCAAAATAACTCAACTTAAGCTAAGACTGGCTTTAATTATTATTATTTTTTGCACAATATGCCCTCCTGTGTCCAGGGACACACAGTATTTCCTGAGTTTGTTAATAATATCAAAGACAACAAAAAAAAAACTGATTTTGTGATAATCAAAAATATTAATCAAATTATTGTGGTATCGACCATTGGGGATGGGTACCGTCCACATTTGAACCGATACGGTATCAATTCTCAGTACCGATACTCAATGGTACTAGTTTTCAGTGCTTTTGTGTGTTAATAAATAACAATTGGTTTTGATAGTAAGACAAAATGTTTTATTGCAGCCTTTAAAATGAGCTGATTATTGTAACTGCTATCCAGTCGTTATATCTTGTATTAATATAACATTTTTGAATCTACGTTGCAAGAATGACAGGAAGTTGCATTTACAGTTGCAAGTCCAAGACATTAGATGGCAGCTGGTGTGTTGGCTAGTCAGTTAAAAAGTGTTAATAATGTAAGTATTGTACTTATTACGCACCAGCTGTTTGATTGTGACGTACATCTTAGTTGTAGTTTTTATTAACAACAGTGCAGGTGTTTAAATCGCCATGTAGCGGTATAGCTCGGTTGGTAGAGTGGCCGTGCCAGCAACTTGAGGGTTTCAGGTTCGATCCCCGCTTCCGCCATCCTAGTCACTGCCGTTGTGTCCTTGGGCAAGACACTTTACCCACCTGTTCCCAGTGTCACCCACACTGGTTTAAATGTAACTTAGATATTGGGTTTCACTATGTAAAAGCGCTTTGAGTCACTAGAGACAAGCGCTATATAAATATAATTCACTTCACATGTAAAATCTCTAATGCTATTCAGTAGCATTTCAATAGCAAAGCCAATGTATATTAGCCAAGTGGAGCCTTACTTAACTATGTTGGGGAATTTTTTAAGTCAATTTATTTGTTGGCATTGGACTATGCAACATTACCTTGAGGTAGTTTGTCTGAGTCTGCTCACAGTGCTGCTAGAGTGTAACGCCAAGTGCTAAGTGGACAACTAGGCGTGACGCCCACAACAGGTAACATGGCACTTTTGGATTTTACGTGAATCGGTGACCTGTTGAACTGGCGGGATTCGGTCAGTATCAAAAAAAGTACTGGATTAGGTGCTGGATTCAGTAGCCATTCCGTTCGACCATATACTGTTACTATATACCTGGTATCGTTGATGTTGATATTTGTATCAATTCGCCCACCACTGATAGCGTGGCTTAATGTATCATACTATGATGCGTAGTGCAACATTTTTTTGCTATTCCTCATCCTCCAGTGATAAAGTTACTTGTAATAAACTGTATTTGTTTGTTCACTTGTCGTTTGGGACACAGCTAGAATGTGCCATCAACATGCATTATCACGATATGACAATAGTATTAAAATCTCTATCGCCGGCCAAATGTATATATTTACAGGCTTTCCCGAGATTGCCAAGATATCTTTGGCGGTGGGAGCGTGGCGAGAGGTGTAATTGGGGGTGTGGTCATCATGACTAATGTATACATATATTTAAAAACAAATATTTTGTTATTTGTATTAACTTATATTTTTTACATTGTACCATTTTGCTCTATTTTTGAATTGTTGCTGTTCATGTACAATGAAATAGATTTTTCATGTGTCTACACTCTAGAGACTTTTAGTGCCTTTTTCTTTATTAAAAAAGACCAGAAACAAATCTAAACCCCTTTTCTGGTGTTGCTGAAGACTGTACTCATGTTTAGAAACTCTTTACTTCTGTCGCTCCATGTACACGACAAATAGCGAGCAGCAGCAAGCCTCTACTGCCCCAAAACACTGACGTCACGTGCTGCAAGCCTTCTCTCCTTTAAAGCTGCCGCCGTCCTCTTAATATTTGCACATTGCACCATTGTAGATTGCTGTTCGTAGGTATATCTCTGATGTATTAAGTACGTCCACAGCGCAGACATGCCGCCTCTGCTCCAGACAATCCTGTGAATCTTGCCGACATCATCACATGCAGCATTCGGTTTCGGCAGTGTTCAAAGTTGGTCAAAGTCTTTCTTCGGCGGCAGAATTTTTGGTGCATCAATGGTCAATAGTACGCAAATAATAGGCAATATATATCCATTAATACTGTAACAACCTGCTGGTGTTAAATGTTTGTTTGTGTTAGGGTTGTACAGTATAGTACCGCGATACTAATGAATCATGTTCGGTACTATATCGCCTCTGAAAAGTACATCCACTGTAATGATACCAAGTACAGTAGCGTAGTAGTATCTAGTCGATACTACTATGATTACGTCGATATTTTTTGGCATCACATCTTCTTTCGTTTTTTTAAAATGTATATTATGTTTATAAACTCAGGAAATATGTGCCTGGACACATGAGGACTTTGAATATGACCAATGTATAATCCTGTAACGACTTGGTATCGGATTGATACCCAAATTTCTGGTATCATCCAAAACTAATGTAAAGTATCAAACAACAGAAGAATAAGTGATCGTTACATTTTAACAGAAGTGTAGATAGAACACGTTGAAAAAGAAAGTGAGCAGATATTAACAGTAAATTAACAAGTAGTTTAATAATTAATTTTCTACTGCTTGTCCTTAATAATTTTGACAAAATAATAGAATGGAAAATGACACAATATGTTACTTTATAAATGGTTGATTTATATAGGCTAGTAAGGTAAAGTTTTGTACCTGACAAGTTTCGGCTATCTTGCTTCTGCAGCCTTACAATATGTTACTGCATACGTCAGCAGACTAAATTAGGGGCCTTTGTTTGTTTACTTACAAAAAAAAGACAACTTGTTTTGTATGTTCACTATTTTATTTAAGGACAAACTTGCAATAAGAAACATATGTTTATGTACCGTAAGATTTTTTGTTAGAATAAAGCCAATAATGCAATTTTTTGTGGTGCCCTTTATTTAGAAAAGTATCGAAATAATTTTGGTACCGGTACCGGTACCAAAATATTGGTATCGGGACAACAATAGTTTGTGTGTGATTGATGTGAAGTAAATGGGGATCGGCAGAACATGAGTGTCTGCATGTAGGAGGAAGTGTGTGCATGGGAGGGAATATGTGTGGAACTGGGCCAGCTGTTAGCATCAGATTGGCAATAATAGTTAAAAGACCGTTGGACTTTGTGTGACTTCTTCTTAAGGCTACAATACATTATATTACTTTTATTTGTTTTCACGTTAAAAAAAACCCCTCATTTTAAGGTGTGGCGGCTTTCATTTTGCTGTAGCGGTGCGCCACGATCAATCAACTGGAGGGAAACCCTGCATTTATAAGGTCTATCGCGCAAACCTAGTGGGGGGTTGATACAGAAAGATGGCAACACAAAGACAAGAAGCAGGTAAACAAATGCAGACTGTTGTTAGGAAGTCACAGGCAGGAATGAAAGAGAGTGGTTGACAGAGCGAGGGAGAGAGAAGGTGAGTCACTCAAGGTCTCTGCTAGTGCTTTGGGGATGGTCGAGGAGGAGCGCAGGCACGACTCGCTCCATGCCTCTCCATTAACGACTCATCTTTTATTGACAGATGAACAACACTATGCCTCAGTCTCTTGGACCTTGGTCTGCTCTAATTATTTGAGCAAGTTCTGTCTCCTCAGAAAAGATGAACTGAAATCAGATAGGTCCAGAGTGATAGCAGCAGAATGTAGAATTCTCCAGAAAGAGGCCTCTTCCTTTATGTGAAGTGTTTTTTCGCTCAGAGAGCAACACACACTCATTTGGTGATTGTGGAATCAAACACGATACAGGACCCTACTGTACTGCAGTCAATGTTCCCTCTAAGGTGCACGCGTGCGCAATTGCGCACTGCTTTCACGTCTAACATGCATAGTAAACCCTAAACTACGCCTACCATTAAATTAAACTTGAAACTGTGAAAAAATAAACACATACATAAACTATGCACCACATAACAATCCAAATTAAAGGGGAACTGCACTTTTTTTTTAAAATTTTGCCTATCGTTCACAATCATTATGAAAGACATGACGATGGATGTATATTTTTTTAACTTGGAAATAAACGCGAATAAAAGTCTGCTAAATGAATAGAGCAGTGTTTTTCAACCTTTTTTGAGGCAAGGCACATTTTTGTCATGAAAAACCTGCAGAAAACTTTAAAAAATGTAACTCCACCAAGTCGTTGTGTCTTATTTTGAGTGTTTTGGTGTCTTCCTGTGTGTAGTGCTTTAGTTCTTGTCTTGCTTATTTTGGTGGCCCTTCCTGTTTTGCCGGTGTTTTCCTGTAGTGGCTTCATGTCTTCCTTTGAGCGCTATTCCGCGCACCTGCTTTGTGTTAGCAAGCAAGGCTATTTAGGTTGTTGCTATCCTTCTTTGTGTGGACATTGTTGATTGTCATGTCATGTACGGATGTACTTTGTAGACGCCGTAAGTTTTTGCTGTCGTGCAGCAATTTGTCTCTGTTTACTTTGTAGCCAGTTCAGTTTGACTTTTGTTTTGCATAGCCTTTTCCTTTCGTTCATTTTGGGTTTAAGCATTACATACCCTTTTTACCTGCACCCTGCCTCCCACTGTGGTCTGCATATCGGGATCACAACAAACCATCCTCGTCTCACCCGACACATTCCGACTTTTACAAAGCAATGCTGCCACCTACTGACATGGAGTATTACGTGGTTACCCTGCCGAGTTTTACACAGCACAGACACTAAGCAACGGCACCTCATTGGCAGATTCTAATTATTGATTTGCCAAAAATATTTTTGGGATAAATTAGGTGAAGTTGCATAATTTCCCAGGGCACACCAGACAATATCTCACGGCACACTAGTGTGCCGCGGCACAGTGGTTGAAAAACACTGGAATAGAGGACCTCCTGTCCTCTATTCAGCCCATGAAACCCAATTAAAAAAAACCTCCAAAATGTGCCAACAATACTCCGTTTACATTTCGTGACTTGAATATTGACCAAGTATTAGTGATATTTTATGATAAGCGCTAATACAGACAAACCAGCGGCAACGTGATCACTACCGTGTATCCCTCTGTTTACATCATCAAGTGGCCAGCTGTTTGCTCGTGGAAGTTTATTTTAGATCATAAATCATGCTTCTCACCTGGATAGTAGAAAGAAAAGGATGCAATCCGACATGTTGGTACACTTTGACAGCCAACGACACGAAAAGAGGCTTGGTTCAACTCCGTTTTTTTCCTGCGAAGATTATGAGTTATTCTTCATTTAAAACGGGAATATAACAAGATTTCATCAGTCGGCATCTTAATGACAGAAAACATTGTACGGTAAGAGATGTTTGATGGCTCTCATAAAGTCTGCAGTGAGTAAAAATCACTGATGTAGTGGGGAAAAAAGTGAACGATGTGATGCGTTTTTTAAATTAATGCGGCGCTAATGCTTGAATGTTATTATTGATGTGCCTGTTACAACGTTACATATGTATTTACAGCATCTATATAAAACCTTAATGAAAGTGTTTGGATGTTTTTTAAAGACTTTTTATAGGCATAATAAAGCGACTCCGATAGGCTCCATTGTAAGCAGACTTTTGATAGCATTTAATTTAATATTTAGGATGCATAATAAAAGGGAAAACATTGTGTTCTATGTCTTACATAAGAATTGTAATTGATAGGCACAATTCCCCAGAAAGAGCAGTTGTCATTAAATGAGTATAATACAACTAGTGGTAACAACAGAAGACAGGGCGATGATGACGAGCACTTGCAGCAGCGAGGCTGACCAGCGCAGTTTACGACACATGTTTACTTAAGCAGCTAATCGATGCCCAATGCATATTTACTGAGGATGTACGTATGTACGTGCTTCATGTGCTGCACATGTTGATTTGTTTTGTAGGTTTGTATGTTGTCTCGGACTTATTAAAATGTAATTGCAACAGCGCCAGCTATTTTATCAGCTGATGGCAGAAATACCAGGGAGATCACTCTTTTTATCTGTGAGCTCTGTGATCACTTGGATGCTCGTTTTACAGCGGATGAATTGAAAGAGTGGTCTGCAATTGACATTGAAGCACTGAGCTGAGAGCGCAGACATTAATTTTGAGTATGGCTCCACATACATACTGGCGAATGAAGTATGAGGCCATTCTCCACCACCCACATATAGAGGACATTAATAGTGAAGCACATTATGAAAAAAAACCTTAAAAAAGGAAGAAACCCGAAACCGTCCAAAAGTGACACATTTGGACCAGCTGATGTGCATAAAATCAGAGCAAATAGCGGAAAATTTCATCAACTGGGGCAAAGTCTATATAATCACTGAAGAAGTGAATAGGACATATGAGAAAAAAAGACAACAGGTATTTTCCTGATCAGATTTGTGCCATTGACATTTGTTAGGAATTGTCATTTATAGATACTAATCTTGATTGAGACTTTTATTAGTAGGTTGCACAGTGAAGTACATATTCCGTACAATTGACCACTAAATGGTAACACCCGAATAAGTTTTTCAACTTGTTTAAGTCGGGGTCCACTTAAATTGATTCATGATACAGATATATACTATCATATATACTATCATCATAATACAGTCATCACACAAGATAATCACATTGAATTATTTACATTATTTACAATCAGGGGTGTGGAGGGGGTGGGGGGTAGGATATGGACAGCAAGTAGTGGACATATAGAGAGAGAGAGAGAAAGAGAGAGAGAGAGAGAGAGAGAGAGAGAGAGAGAGAGAGAGAGAGAGAGAGAGAGAGAGAGAGAGATCAGAAGGCATAAGAAAAAGTATCTGCATTTGATTGTTTACATTTGATTATTAGCAATCCGGGGAGGGTGTTAGTTTAGGGTTGTAGCTGCCTGGAGGTGAACTTTTAGTGCGGTTTTGAAGGAGGATAGAGATGCCCTTTCTTTTATACCTGTTGGGAGCGCATTCCACATGGATGTGGCATAGAAAGAGAATGAGTTAAGACCTTTGTTAGTTCGGAATCTGGGTTTAACGTGGTTAGTGGAGCTCCCCCTGGTGTTGTGGTTATGGCGGTCATTTACGTTAAGGAAGTAGTTTGACATGTACTTCGGTATCAGGGAGGTGTAGTGGATTTTATAGACTAGGCTCAGTGCAAGTTGTTTAACTCTGTCCTCCACCTTGAGCCAGCCCACTTTAGAGAAGTGGGTAGGAGTGAGGTGGGATCTGGGGTGGAGGTCTAGAAGTAACCTGACTAGCTTTTTCTGAGATGTTTGGAGTTTAGATTTGAGGGTTTTGGAGGTGCTAGGGTACCAGGAGGTGCATGCGTAATCGAAAAAGGGTTGAACGAGAGTTCCCGCCAGAATCCTCAAGGTGCTTTTGTTGACCAGAGAGGAGATTCTGTAGAGAAATCTCGTTCGTTGGTTAACCTTTCTGATTACCTTGGTTGCCATTTTATCACAGGAAAGGTTAGCCTCTAGAATGGAACCTAGGTAGGTGACCTCATCTTTCCTGGTGATAACAATGTCACCCACTTTTATGGTGAAGTCATTGACTTTGTTAAGGTTGAAATGTTGTTACTGGATGATAAGGAGAAATGCAAATGTATTGGTATATATTTGGTATAAATGAATCTGTTAATTAACTGTTAAGAAGAATTAATCTACAAGGCACCCCTTTAGGTCCTCTCTTTCTTGGCAGTTACCTTTTTTTTGTAATGTGATTTATGTAACTAAGGTGTTGCTGTAGCTGGTTTAATTCTGATGCATTCAGTATTCATTTGTTCATCTTCTTTAGTTATACTAGTGGTGTTCCTCAAGGTTCCATTTTAAGTCCTCTCATTTTCATCGTTTGGGCTATTCAACTACCGAGTTCAGTTTATAAAACTTGTGAGAGACTCCCATTTTTGCAGCAGATTCTTAAAAAACACGAGAATACTGTCAATGAGATGATCTTTGGCTAGCTTTTTTTGTAGAAGGTCCTTAAAACAGACTCAAAAGAGACCAACAATCCAATGTCTACTGCAGAGGACAATTTAAGACTAATACTGAAGGAAAAGTCTGGCTTCTGGTCATTAGCTTTCTGAAAATGTGGCTCCCTAAAGAATTTAGTTGAATATCTCTGTACTGCAAAGTTCATGTTATTTTTGTTGTATGTGGGCCAAATAATGCATATTAAAATTAATCTAAAATTAGTTATTGCTGTAGTATGATTATTTTATTAAGCCATGTAATTTGTTACAATGTTATGTTTTGGAAAATTGCATGGCGACATGTTGCTCACATCGGTCCATGGTATGCTCAGGGGGTTTGTGAGTTTGCCCAGACCTCACCAAAAATTGAGGGAACATTGACTAGAATCATATATTTTTTTTGATATTATGTTGGTCATTGGTTATCATTCATCTGTACAAATAACAAACCTTTTCAATACTTAAATCAGTATTGTTTGTTCAAATTGATGCGCACTCTGCACCAAGTGTGCATTTACAGTAGTTATGCTATAAAACTGGAAAGCTTGTTGTCCTTAAAAAAAATAATAATCTAACTGTAATTTTTATGAATCACAAAAGTCTTTTTGATATCGGGAGAACAGGTGATCTTGCCACCAGATGGTGCTGCTGCCCCTTAATTGTGGTATGGGAATTTGCGGGATTAACATCAGCGCTCACCTACATAGTCTTTTCTAGAGCAAGACAGCTAAAATTGAGGTTAGAGGTCTTTGTGTGTGTTTCATTTCTCCTCAATATTTGTCGTTGAGGCTTTTACACAATGGTTTTATAACAAAACAATTGTTAAAGCTGAAAAGTGTGAAGGGAAAGTTAATGTTGTCATTTATATTGTAATTAGCTTCCTAACTAGTTTGGCTAACTCATTCTCTTTGGGGTTTGTTGTCACGTGTACCCTGAAGATGTGTTTCCTGTTCATGTTTGTTGCTCATTTTGTATTTAGATTGCATTAAGTTAGGTATTTATCAACTTACATGTACATCCATCCATCCATTTTCTACCGCTTATCCCTCTCTAGGGCGCAGGGGTGGCTTGGGTGAATGAAATTTGAATTTAAAATTTTGGTAAAAATTAAAAAATCCCTATTAAAATAACATTGTGACAACCAACCCCACAATGTGCGGCATTTACAAAGGGATTGTAATCGATATGGTACCAAATCCTGGTACTTGTACCTATTTTCAATACTTTTGTACTGTTTGTGTTAATACATGTAATTTTTTAAATAATACAATCTCATCTTTTATTTAACAGATAACTGTGCTGTCCAGTTGTTATGTATGTGGTACAAACCCTGTTTCCATATGAGTTGGGAAATTGTGTTAGACGTAAATATAAACGGAATACAATGATTTGCAAATCCTTTTCAACCCATATTCAATTGAATGCACTAGAAAGACAAGATATTTGATGTTCAAACACATAAAGTTTTTTTTTTTTTTTGCAAATAATAATTAACTTAGAATTTCATGGCTGCAACACGTGCCAAAGTAGTTGGGAAAGGGCATGTTCACCACTGTGTTACATGGCCTTTCCTTTTAACAACACTCAGTAAACGTTTGTGAACTGAGGAGACACATTTTTTAAGCTTCTCAGGTGGAATTCTTTCCCATTCTTGCTTGATGTACAGCTTAAGTTGTTCAACAGTCCGGGGGTCTCTGTTGTGGTATTTTAGGCTTCATAATGCGCCACACATTTTCAATGGTAGACAGGTCTGGACTACAGGCAGGCCAGTCTAGTACCCGCACTCTTTTACTATGAAGCCACGTTGATGTAACACGCGGCTTGGCATTGTCTTGCTGAAATAAGCAGGGGCGTCCATGGTATCGTTGCTTGGATGGCAACATATGTTGCTCCAAAAGCTGTATGTATCTTTCAGCATTAATGGTGCCTTCACAGATGTGTAAGTTACCCATGTCTTGGGCACTAATACACCTCCATACCATCACACATGCTGGCTTTTACACTTTGCGCCTATAACAATCCGGATGGTTCTTCTCCTCTTTGGTCCGGAGGACACGACGTCCACAGTTTCCAAAAACAATTTGAAATGTGGACTCGTCAGACCACAGAACACTTTTCCACTTTGTATCAGTCCATCTTAGATGAGCTCAGGCCCAGCGAAGCCGACGGCGTTTTTGTTGATAAACAGTTTTCGCCTTGAATAGGAGAGTTTTAACTTGCACTTACAGATGTAGCGACCAACTGTAGTTACTGACAGTGGGTTTCTGAAGTGTTCCTGAGCCCATGTGGTGATATCCTTTACACACTGATGTCGCTTGTGGCCCCAATGTGGCCCCAATGTGGCCTCAAGATTTTTGGATGCGATTGTTCAAAGGAAGGAAATGAACAAAGAAGTCGCTACTACTACTACAAAATAAATGCCGCCACCATAGATATGGTCGCCACACCTTAAAAATGTGTGTATTTTTACGTGAAAATAAATTGAAGTAATACATTTTATGAATGCACATATATATAGTGTAATATAGTGGGAGGGTGCTAATCTTCTTAATGCTGTAAGTAGAGGAGGCACGGACATCAACGTGGATCAACGGTAGCTTTATTTTTCAACTCACGTAAGCAAATACGCCACAGCGTCAATTCCGGACCTTCAACAATCGCTATTTCTTCGGAATCAAAATACATATTTATGTATTACATATAGCTTATTATTTGCGCACTAAGCCAACATGCGACCGCCTTTGTGTATGTGCCTTCTAAACTGTCTAAGCATTCAAAGCAGTAAACACATGCACAGATGTTGCGACCCTGTGGCCTGCCAGTGCACAGCACACTATCTCACATGTTTATAGATACAAACAGCCTCCTAATGATTTGGGACAGGCTCCATCTGTTGCCAGGCATGCTGCTCTCTGAAACCCAGAAGGGTTTAGATGCTATTAAGAAGTGTTGAGACTTAGCATACACTCTGTTTGTAAGTTTTCCAAACATCAATTGCACCATTGGGCAAACTCAACTTTTACAGATATTTCAAACAATCATACACAAAGGTGCATTCAAAACAGCTGGAAAAAAAACTATTAATCCTGAATGCATTAATTTCACAGGTGATTTACATTAGTCAGATTTACAAATGAGTATTGACATCTAGAAATTAGAGTGCATATTCGTGTGAATTGAGATTAGATTTTTTTTTTAAGTACTGCACATTGTGGTTTTCAGGTACTGTATTGTTCATTGTAAAAGAAAGTATGAAGAGTGTAAAATGACAAGCAGACCCTCTAAATTCCAACGCTCTGAGTTAAAAGGACATCTATTCTTCTCACCCCCTGCTCAAATAGCCATTGTCCCACAGATTTGATGCCGTATGAATGGAAGTCGTCTTTCCTGCTGTTTGTCTTTATGCCTGCAAGCGATAGTAGCTCCTTTAGCCTTCACCTCTCACATAGTATTGTGAAGCTCATCTTTTAGTGTGTGTGTGTGTGTGTGTTTAAAAGTCAGTGAAAGCCAACACCTCCTAAGTAGACGTTTCATTCACAAATGCATTATCTCGCAGAGACGCACACACCCAAATGATCAAATGACACTCAGAAACAAGATCAGACCATTTTGTCTGTTACTTAAGGAATTTTAACCACAGGATTGTGTTTGTTTATTGGATGCTGTTGTATTGAAGACCACAAACATGATGTCAATACAATTAATAGACTTTAACACGATACTAAGGCTTGTAAATCTCCATTATCGAATCTTGTAGAGTGTGCTTAAAGGGGCTGTTTGCCATCTTTATTAAGTACTTACAGGGTAACTATTGGCCATCCCAATGTTCATACATAACATTTTCAGGATCATTAAATGATAACATTTTTGATCATAACTGTAATCTGACACAAACACAGAATGGCGGTGTAACACTAGCGCTGGGTGATTTGGCTGAAAAGTGTACAGTTATATAGGTGTTTTATATCGGTCGATATCGATAATTATTCATATTTCTTATGACCTATCTAAAATAAGGATTAGGAAGAAAATATATTAAATGTAAACATTTGTATTTAAAATGTAACCTTCCTCTGATTATAATCCCCTCAGCTATTAAGGCAGAAAGGAAAGGAAACGTCATGAAAAACACTCAATGAATAAAAACACAACTGTAAAATTACAATAAACAATAACTTCTTAAAATTGAGGTGCAAAAAAAATGAATTGGAAAGAAATGCTTAAAGTGTAACAACATACTGCAAAATGTAAGCATAGAGAAACATGAGAAGAACTATTTTCTGCAAGTTCAGTGCTAGCAAGTTACGGTTGTGTAACCTTTAATTTGGTCTCTTATTCCTATTTAAGTAGGGCAAGGAATGTATGTTATGCAATGATTGTCATTTAAATACTATTGGACCAAATTACTATTTTAAAGTAACACATTGGTTATATTTTGTAATTTATTTTATTTTTATAGTCCTGCACTTTAGTTCCTATATGTTGTTTACGTATACCCAAATAGGGAACAGATGAGGGTTGAAAAGAAAAGAGATGAGTACGGCGAAGGACTGCGGTCAGTTTGAGAAAATATCCTAAAAACTGACATACTTTTGAGATTACTTTTCCTGTTTTACGACAATTTATTCGCTCTCCGCAGCACTCATTTTTAGTTTCTCTTCTCACTCCTTGCAGAGAATCAACAGCGAGACAGCAAGAGCACAACTGTTATGGGATTGGCTGTCCAGCATGTCCCTCTAATGGCTCATTGATCCATTCCTGGGTTGCTCGGTTATCAGAGCACGAGTGTCTTTGCTCATTCAACCAACTTTGCTTTATAACCTCTGTTTTTTTCTGACCAAATATTATATATTGAACGTTTTATCGAACACATTTTTCATTGATTTTGATTACGTGTCTATCGCGATATATATTGATATCGTTTTATCACCCCAGCTCTATGTCAGACTATGAATTAAATATTGTAATAATTTTTTTATTCACTTTTATTACCTACAAAATGTATAATAAAGTCAAAAAACTAAAACTTACACAGCTTATACAGTAGTTCCTGAGTTTCTAACTAAAACGATAAAAAATAATTTTATGATAATAAAAATATCGATCTGATCACTGTGGTATTTACAAATATACTGATACTGTACTTGTCTTTCTGTCTATATTTGTATAGATCCACCCACCACTATTAACATTCAAAAGCTCCAGCTTGGCGGTTAACTATGCTTTTTTTGTATCCTCCTACAATGTGTAGTGTATCATGTTTAGCTATTCCTTGTTGTCTAGTCCTCCAGTGATAATGTTAATTGTAAGAAACATAGTTTTCCCCAGCTGCCAGCTCTTGGAAGAGTCCTGGTGGTTCCAAATGTCTTACATTTACAGATCATAGAGGCCACTTTGCTCACTGGGACCATCGAGGTCGCAGATATTTTTCTGAACCCTTGCCCAGATTTTTGCCTCGAGACAATTCTATCTCGGAGGTCTACAGACAATGGTGTGTGCTCTGCCATGCACTGTCAAGTGTGGGACCTTTATATATAAACAGGTGTGTGCCTCTCCAAATCATGTTCAATCAACTGAATTTACTAAAAGTGGACTCTAGGAATACATCAAGGATGATCATTTTGAAAACAGGATGCCTCTAATCTCACTTTTAAGCTTCATGACAAAGGCTGTGAATATTTATGGACATGTGATTTCTTAGTTTTTTATTTAAAACATTTTTGCAAATACGCACGATACGCGATATATATCTCGATATTTTGCCTTAGCCTTGAATTAACACTTGATGCATATAATCACACCAGTATGATGATTCTATGTGTCTACATTAAAACATTGTTGTTCATACTGCATTAACATATGCTCATTTTAAACTTTCATGCAGAGAGGGAAATCACAACAAAGTCAATTTACCAAAACTGTATTTAATAAACAGTTATTAAGCAGTGGCACAAACATTCATGTAATTTCAAAACAGAAAGTGCAAGATTGTCAGAGACATTTTAAAACAAGCTATGAGTGCACTTTTGTGCATGATGTCACTAAGATGACATATCAAAACAACACTAAATTAAAGTCCACTTTTTGTACAAAACGTCACTACAATATTTTAAAACAAATACAATGCACTTTTGTGCATGATGTCACACAAGATATTTAAAAAACTGTAAAATAAAAATTACCTGCATAATAGGAAATCAAACAGTGTATGTCCTTCGCTATGTGGTAGGTTACTGCGGACTTTATCTCCCGTTTTTGACTATTTTTTTCATACGGTGTTGATCTGGAAATGGAAGACGCCAGGATCAATTGGGTCAGTGCTGGTTGCTTCGGCATTTTGTTGGCTGTTGACAGGCGGAGTTTCAAGCACTCCTTATTCTTTAGCGTGTGACTTTTCAAATGATGCTACTAATTAGTAGTGCTGCTACTTTTTGTAGCAATGCTTTTGCCGCATACTTGACATATTACGGTTGTCTGTTCAACATCTTCCTGCTTGAAGCCAAACCACCGCCAGACGATGGACCCTGTGCTGTTTTTCTTGGGAATTAATTTTTCTTTCATTTGGTACCAAATTCGCATCTTTTCTCTCTCGTATTACCACTCGCACCGCTGCGCTTGCACCACCTGCCACAGCTAACGTTACCCATTCCCCTACCTCTTTGCTCCGCGAGGGCGTATAACATTGCACTCGCGACAGTATGTGACGTATTTAACAAGGTGCGCTTGTTTTATCTCTCCGTGAGAAGGAGAGACAAGAAAGAGTGAGAAAAGCCTGTAGTGTAATGCCCGCAGCTAAAAGCATCTGCGTGAGAACGTATACTGAAATACTAACGAAATAGTCATTTTCTACATCGCACAGAGACACACCCACGATATATCGAGTATATTCGATATATCGCCCAGCCTAGCTTTAACATAAACTGTGTAAAAAGTGAAGCGCTATGAATACTTTCCGGATGCACTGTACCTACCTCAAGCAGATTGTATGATATTTCTGATTGTCAGTGGACAGATTAAGTATGTGATATTGCCATCTGATTGCATGCCACAACAAACACAATAAGATACAATAATAACGCATAATGTTCTCCACATGTGTGGTTTTTCTCACATTAAAAAAATCTGTTTGGATTTAAAAATCTTTATGTACCAGTTTTAAATACTTGACTAGATCAACATGGAACATTGTATTAGGTAGGGATGATCTTCCTCATGGAAATTGAATGTTGCTTTTGCGCCAGTGTGAACAGGTTTCTAATAAATAAATTCAAATCTAGCACCATGGTACCTTTTTTAAGATATTTAAGCAATAATTTATTGTAAAGTAATTGAATGATGCACAGTTTTGGTATCATATACAGTATGAGGATAATTATTCCCTTCATTTGTATGATGACAATATTGTTAGCAACAGCAATGTAGTGTTCGAGAGATAAAAAAACAACATTTTGAGGCGCAGCTCCTATTAACATAATGTCACATTGACACCGATTTTTACACATGTATAATTGGAGAGTTTCACCCACAATCATAGACTTAGAGGTGTTATTTGGGGTGTTGATTTTGTTAACACATTTTAATAACAGTTTAAAATCATTATTTTTGCTTTTGGGCGGTTGTTCTTTTTCTAATACAATTCGTACAACCGGGAGAACAGAGTTAATTGTCACACTTTTTACTGCAGTGTGACATTCTCATCATTAATCCTTCATTAATCCTTACTATACAATAATTTGTAGTTGTCTATTGTCCAAAAAACAATTGCTCTTATTTACTACAAACACACTTCACTTCCTTCTTACAGCGTTCCACACCACCGCCATCCCTGCACTGCTGGATTCTGGGAGATGTACTTCTGTAGTTTATTTTTAGACCTGGCTAACGCTAAAGCGCCAGAAAAAAAATAAAAATACACTTATGAAGTTTTCTTTTGAAACCGTCACACGTCACAGCATTATTGTGAAGACTTTGAAACCGCAATACCGCGATATCTACAATACCAATACATCCCGAGTGAAGATATTAGTAAGATATAGTAGCAAGAAAGGTTGCGACGTAAATGTAATTGGGCAAACATGGCGAATATATTATGTTCATTACAGTACACAGTTTTTAACCTTCCACCTCAGCAAGTCGATCTGTCGGTGAAACTTGCTCCGCTGTCACTTACGTTGTGTATTTCGTGTCCTTTGTGGCTTGAAGTTGTGTTGGAGCTTTATATTATATTATACATATTTGTTTTGACTTTTGCAATCTTGCTGTAGCTGAAAGTTGTTGTGTTGTGGCATTAATATATTGTTTTGTGGCGTTTGCATTTGTTGTGACCTTTCTCGGTCACCATAAGTATCCGCCATTCTTGTTTTGATGACTGATGGCATTGACGCCACAGACTTGAATTACGTTGAACGTCCTTATTAAAAGTGCTATGGCAGTAAGAAAGGTTTTGAGCTCATTCTAAACAAAGGACGGACATGGCAAAAGTTAACTAAAGT
This sequence comes from Entelurus aequoreus, assembly GCF_033978785.1. Taxonomy (NCBI): domain Eukaryota; kingdom Metazoa; phylum Chordata; class Actinopteri; order Syngnathiformes; family Syngnathidae; genus Entelurus; species Entelurus aequoreus. Next base: position 26,333,778 of record NC_084749.1, read on the forward strand.
TAACAAAAATTGATGCGGGAATTACAAATCCCTGGTGCAAGTCTTGGCTGGAAAAAACTGTTCATAAAACCCAATTAAGTTTTGTGTTTGACAAGATTGATAAACTCGGTTTTGCAGAATGTAAGATTTGACGCAAGGAAATTATGGTAAATATATGGCCGTGCCCCCCCCCCCCCCCCCCCCCCCCCCCCCACACATCCATGTTTCTGGATGGAAACACAAAGAACTGGTTAACATTCAGAAGAATAACTATGCATCACCAAGTAAAGTGATTATAATTTCATGAAATCACCTAAGCATGATAGTGTATTATTTATAACAGATGTAAATTGAAACTTGAACTGCAAAATTAAGATAAACAGTTAAATTATTAGTTTTTTGGTGTATCTTCTGTTCGATATTTCATATGTATCGGCTTTCATGAAATATTTTAAATATGAAAAAGACGAACGTAAATATATAATAAGCGTACACTTTTTGACTTCAATAATTGTTAGGATATAATTAAAATGCATGTTTTAAAAATATTTTGTCCACCTTTCAGGGATGCATGTTTATTACTTTAGCTGAATATGTAATCTCTATAACTTTATATATTCATTGACATATATTTATACATTTTATATATCTATATTATTGGTGGTAATTTAGTGTAAATTTGTTGATAGTGGTGGATTTTGTCATTATTTTGTCTTTATGTACTAAAACAACCTAAAGTTTCTGTGGCACATGAAAGTGTCAAAAAAACAGCCACAAGAGAATCGGAAGATGAGAATAAATCTAAAGGATAATAACATTTTCTTTCTGGTTTTACATGGTAGCAGTTTCCTCTTTTTTCCCCTCAAAGGGTGCTCACATCCCTGAAAGTTTGATTGTGTTGACAAGTTGACAAATGCATCTTAACACAAAATGAACAAGGAGCATGAACAGGAAACAGGCCAGCCTACTGTATATACATCATATGCAGTGTTTCCCCCAGAAAATGTGTTAGTTAAGGTGGTGTCTCTCCGGCGGACAGACCAAGGAAGGGGGGTGGGTGTGTGTAAGGATCGGTGTAACTCGGCCTGTCGCCATCACTTCTCCACCTCGTCGCTGCCACCACAGCCTGGGGGGCATTAGACTACAGACTGCGGTGAAGTAGGCCGGCTTCGTCGCGTGAAGAAGCCTACAATTTTTGGTTGGGTTTTCTGCTCCATTTGCTGAATGGCGATATACGATATATATCTTGATATTTTTTTCCGTAAAGTAGAAACAAAACAGTCCTAGTTACCTGAAATACTAAGTATGTCATTATTATGACTTCAATATTTTGACTTAGTAATTTACTTGGTCAAAATAATGACAGAATAATGACAAAATATTGACTTACTAAGTCAAAATAATGACAAAATAATGAATTACTAAGTCAAATAAGTCAGCGTTTGCAATAAGCATTTGAAAAAAAGAGTTAAAAGTGGGGCCACATGCTGACATATGTTCAACTCATCATGCTTAATTTATTACAGCATTTGGGAAGCCTGTAGTTGATTTTTATTATGTAAATGTTATATTTTTATCAACATGTGATAGCAGGGACCCTGCCATTCAAAACTAGGCGGCTACATTACTAATGATTAATGTAACTATAGCTGAAAAAATAGTACAATAGCAATAGGAGAGACTATTCATCCCTGAACACCATGGAGTTCATGTAGGCTTTATGATGCAGTTACATTATTATATCCACTATCAGAGACAGCTTCAGGAAACTCTTCATTTAACATAATTTCGTTTTTTGCTGCTTCAACACAGCTCAATCAACACAGAAAAAGATAAAGTGAAATAACTTAGTTGTTAACTGTAGGTCAATAATGCTTGTCTTTCTCTCAGACAGACAGGGCTTTGCTGTCCGTAACACACACACACACGCACACACACACACACCACACACACACACACCGCAAAAGGAGCTAACGTTACGCTAAAAGCTAATTAGCCTTTACCTCAAGGACTGCGAGCGAGCTGAGCTGCCGCTTATGTTTCTAGAACGTCAACGGGCTCATAGTGATGTTACTAGTAGTTGACTGGGAGTTGTTTATTATCATTTGAGGAGAGTCTGCTGCCTTATGCTCACCTGCTAAACACCTTTCTGCTCACCCCACTGCAGGAAGACTGACTCCATGCGCTCTGAATATGCACTGCTGATTGGCTGTTACGTGCGCTCTGAATACGCACTGCTGATTGGCTGTTACATGCGCTCTGAATACACACTGCTGATTTGCTGTTACCGCTCTGCGAGTAACCAATCAGATGGTTCTGTGGGTGGGACAATGCTGGGTGCTGCAGAGACATACTGTCAGAGGCAGAGGCAGAACTAAGTGGATCAGCTTGTTAAGACTTTAGTTTAGGCCAGGGGTCGGCAACCCGCGGCTCCGGAGCCGCATGCGGCTCCTTGACCACTCTGATGCGGCTCAGCTACATACGTGCCGACTCCCCCGATTTTCCCAGGAGAATTGTGGATCTCAGTGTCTCTCATAGATTACTCCCAGGGAAACAATAATCCTATTTGCACTCTAATTACTAAATAAAGGGCGTGCTCTAATTGCACTGCAGTAATTGTCCTTTATAGCATATACATACAGCGTGCCAGTCCAGCCACATGTTGCATGTTGTTATTACTTGCACACACAGGTGACAGCAAAGCATACTTACTCATCAGCCACACAGCTTACACTGACGGTAGCCGTATCAAACAACTTTAACATTGTTACGTTACAAATATGCGCCACACTGTGAACCCACACCAAAAAAGAATGAAAAACACATTTCTGGAGAACATCCCACCGTAACACAACATAAACACAACACAACCAATACCCAGAATCCCATGCAGCCCTAACTCTTCCGGTCTACATTATACACCCCCGCTACCACCAAATCCCCCCACACATCAACCCCCCCCCTCTCTGTGCGCTGGTTGAGCGGAAGAGTTAGGGCTGCATGGGATTCTGGGTATTGGTACCGTCAGTGTAAGATGTGTGGCTGCTGAAGTAGTAGCCTTGCTGTCACTTACGTGAGCAAGCTGAAATTGCATTCTACGTGTGGTCGAGCAGGTACACTGTTAGGGCAGACTGTAGAGGGCGCCAAATACAGTGTCATCATGCTCCGATATTCGGGAGTCTCCCGGGAAAAATGAGAGGGTTGGCAAGTATGACGCTATCAAGTGCCATTCATTCAAAACTCGTGGGCTGCACTAACACCAAATTTCCACATTAAAGTACGTGCCGGTACGTGTGTCGGAGACCCCTGGTTAACATAGCACAAAGCATTAAAGCTTTGTATGCGGTGTTTTTCATTTTAAATTTTTTTTGTGGCTCCCATTACTTTCTTTAATTTGTGAAACTTGCCAAAATGGCTCTTTGAGTGGTAAAGGTTGCCGACCCCTGGTTTAGGCGGTGGCTCTTTGTTGTTAAGGCGGCCACTTTAACAACAAAGCGCGGCGGGAAACCCTGATATGCATTAGAACTTGCTAAGGGTTCAACCCCTTAAATAATGTGACGACCATCCCCAATTGGGATTTATTGATAGCATCAAAGCTAACAACCATGTCAAACTACAGTTGTTAATTAGCTGACAATCTAAACCACAGTTTTCCCTTCATACTTTTTAAGCGTAAAAATTGTTATGTTATAAAGCCCTTGTGTAAAAGCTTAGAAGTAAAATACTGAGGAGCTGAATAGTTATGATTTTACATTAAAAACACATCATATATTCCAGGTTCAGTTTAAGGCAGGGCCACTGTATGATTGTAAACAATGTAGGGCTGCAACTAACGATTAATTTGATAATCGATTAATCTGTCGATTATTAGTTCGATTAATCGATTAATAATCGGATAAAGGAGACAAACTACATTTCTATCCTTTCCAGTATTCTATTGAAAAAAACCAGCATACTGGCACCATGTTGTGGACATTGGGGGTGCAACATACACCAATAATAACACAGAAATGTAACTCATCAGAACTTGGTCCTTATTAACATGCAAAATATACGCTGATCATCAAAACGCCCACAATACTGGGAAAAGCAGATGCAAATCAAATAATTTAGCACGCACATTGTGACAACACTCTTCACCGTTTTGCGAGCAGTATTTTGCGTTTTATTTAGCATGTGTCAGAAAGACGTGTAAACTGACACTTCCACACACGACTGCAGGATTGGACAGACGAGAATCCTCCATCCTACGTGTGTGTGTCAACATTTTGGACGGTCAAAAATATTACACATCGTCTATTCAGCAACATCATTTTATAATTTTATAGCTGCTAGAGGACTTACGGGGAGTGATTAAAGCTAATTCATTTGATACTTTCTAGTGTCCTTTAGTGTTTTCACATACAATTTATATTATTAAAAATGTCTTATATAAACTAAAATGTATTTAAGTATGCATTGTTTTGCATACTGAGCAGAGTATAAACCAGAGTATAAACAATAATTTTTAAGTGTAGCCTTTCTCCATTAAGGACACCTTCAACTGTAAAAAAAAAAAAAAAAAAAGTAGTCTGTGGTGATGCCTCAAATGCACGCAACATGCTCATTTAAATACGGCTGTCAGCAGCACATTACAATTTCACACACAGTGTTAGTAGATCACACGCAACACGCCCAGTTGGGGATGATGCTCGAAACCGTTTTCCCGGTTGTTCAATAAGAAAAGAACCGAGTCCTCGGACTCGAATCCCTTTTTGAGAACCGGTACCCGTTATCGAGACCACTATAGTAAAGAAGAAGAGTTGGTTCTTTATTCGAATCCCTGAGAACGAATCCCTTCCCACAGGAATTGCCCTGTGGGACGCAATGTTATGCCCATTTGATTGTAGACTCTTACTGACACCTTGTGGCGATATGAAAATACTACGCGTCATTAGTTTGGGCACTTCCGGGTTGACGAGTCAGTTACTGAACTGACTCGCCAATTGAGAAGTAGACAAGTTGTGTTAGCTCCTACAAGCCTTGGAAAAGATAAGTCTGTAAGTAAACTGTTTAACTTGTTTATATGACTCTATATTAAGGTGGAAAGTGTTTCAATTTGATAGTAAGATGTCTATTGAAAAACGATTTTTGTGCACTGTTTCAATGGATGATTTGAGGACTTACAATGGCTGCCAGTCGTGTATTTCCACCATCTAAATAGTTTCAACACTCAGAAGTATTTGTTTGATGATAGTACTGTATATTTGTGTGAAGCTAATATTTACATATTGTGTATTACATTTCAGTATGTTAATTG